>NW_015378606.1:0-18360 GCF_001204775.2 Aspergillus nomiae NRRL 13137
AATTATAGATTAAATTTATCTTTATATATATTAATTTACTAATTAAGATTTAATAACAAATACCTGGGTATGATAATAGACTATAGATAATAGGTATAAAAAGGTACTCCCAACCCCCGAAGTTGGAACACCTTCAAAGACCTCACTTAGCATAATATAAACCCTATATTTACAAGAATCACAGTAAGTATTAAGGCCTAAGGATAGAGTTTGCGAGGTTTCTGCCCTGCAGAATAGTGCAATCAAGAAAGCGGTTAAACCGGGCAATAAATGGACAGTTTCAAACTTTTGGTAATCCACGTATGTACATGACTAACTATCACTGATAGGAAATTCTATTAGCTGGCAACATGTGACTTCATGTTGCCCCAGGCCTCTGACGTCACCTATAAGCTCATGTGTTGTGACTTGTGAGTCATGTGTCCTTATTCTGACTCAAGATGAGTAATAGGCACCAATTGACTTGACTATTCATTCCATGAACTCTGTAACTAATTTCTCTGGCTAATATTCAAAAACTCCACAGGCCTCCATTTTTTATGGTATGCTGTTCTGCTATTCCCTTCTACTCTGAGTACTAGCCTTTCTATTGGTTAACAATGTGTTAGACTGTACAGAGTTTATTCTTAAGTAATCAAATTCTGTTAACTGTCACAGGTCTCTTGCCATATTACCCGAGTTTAGTTAGCAACTCTCAACTCCAATGTTAGAAATATTGTAGAATCTGACAAAAGTTAAAGATTCTCAAAACAGTGTATAGCTGTAGCATTTACACTGGGTATCAAGCTACCATATATACTCTGAACTAGGCATTCATATTTGGTCTCTGACACCAGGTACTATGAATTGCCACATGAACAGTCCCATGAAGTGATAGCTACAATTACTGAAAAGTAGAATCAGGAAGCTGCCAGACTAGGTGGGGTAAGTAGGCTGTTGTTGTGGTGCTTCACACTGTACACAACTATACATATTATGAGAGATTGCCATTGTTGTTAGGTCTGACCGTCAGGCAACTGCAAGCGGTGGGGCTGAAGATCGCCCATGATTCATCCACCAGAGGTAGTGTGATGCTACAGGTGATCTGACTCTTACCCACCCTTTCAGCCTAACATGCAGGAAAATACCAATTCCGAGCCGCTATTGGCGGATACACTGCTAAATCTGCCCCTCGATGGATGCCACACCGTGAGCGTACCCACACCACTGCCCCCCTTTATAGCAGAATTTCTCCCCGCTCTTCTGTGGCAGTTGTCGTCATATGGCCCTTAATACCGAAGCACTGTATATATCGGAAAACAGCAACACCTCTTCCTCAGATTCTCAAAGGGCTCTTAACACCTGGTAGATCCTGTTAACATCCTCAAGCCATCCATACATGAATATCATACCTTCCAATGCTTCCCGGCGACTCTGCAATTGGTGATGGTTCACAGAAGGAACCGTGACCTTGTGATTAGGTAGATGTTTCTACTGCCACGCGCCAACCCCGCATGTCTTATGAGCATCATGGGTACTGCGCTTAAAGCATCAGCCCCAGTCATTGGCGCATTGACTCATACGCAGTAGCAGTTCGATCTCTTCTCAGTTTCGCGCCCACCCTTCTCAGGGGCCTTAGTGTATTTCCTTTCTTCCGAATAGGGATAGACTCGCCCTGTTGATCTGTCCTTGAGTTTCTTAAATACATCACGGCATCCCCCCACCATTCTTTCCAATTGTGACCTTAAATCTGTAAGAGACATCGCCCAATATTCGTATCAAACATTGCACGCTCGGTCATAGTGAGCCTTATCGCCGAAGGGGTTTCTATGTCATCTGCCTATTGCCACCCATAAGACAAAGAGGCGGCCCTGACAAATCACTTTCACGTGTGCCTTGCCAACATTGCCCAATCCTTATTCCATTGACTTCCATAAACATATCATCAGTGTTCGTCACATATCGCCCTTTAGGCACTATATCTTTAGCAGAAAACCAGCAGTGACTTTCCCCCTTATACTCACTCACACAATCCTCATTTTTTGTTGTTGTCTGTGTCTGCGACTGACAATCAATCCATTGGGATGACCTCATTTTCTGTTGCCTCACCTTTGGGCCGAAACAATAAGACGAACATGAATCGTTTACCATCCGTTTCCAGCCTCATGTCGCCCCCCGAGTCCAAACCTTTCGATAGTTTTAACCCTGCATTTTCACCCCATCAAGTGTCACAGGATCCCTCACTCAGC
This sequence comes from Aspergillus nomiae NRRL 13137, assembly GCF_001204775.2. Lineage (NCBI taxonomy): Eukaryota > Fungi > Ascomycota > Eurotiomycetes > Eurotiales > Aspergillaceae > Aspergillus > Aspergillus nomiae. Next base: position 2,229 of record NW_015378606.1, read on the forward strand.
CATGACATGAAACTTCCTCCTATCTCCGTCGACCGGAAGCGAACACAATCGGAGATGGACTTACCGTCGCCACCTGTAACTCCCTACACAGGCAACAAAAAAGGAAGTCAAATACATCAGAGCAGCTCGAGAGAGATTCAGTAGTTGGCTCTTCAAGGGATCCTGTCCTTTTCCCTCGCCACGATTCTCTTACAGAAGTTGCTACTGATGAGCCGTTGTTTGGTCCCATGCTTCCTACCGCGACGGAAGCATTGGTTGAGCAGCATATTAATTCCCACATGGCAAGGTTTGAAAATAAACTAAATAAACCGACACGCGATGAGTACCTTCTAGCTCTTTCGTGTGTGCCAATCGTTTCAGCTCAATATAATCGCAACCCAGGAGCATGGGCTAAAGAGGAGCGAGAAACGCTCGAGCGCCAACTGGTCTTGATGAATCGTTGCCGTCCACACTCGTTGGAGGCGAAATTAAAGAGAATTGCTCCAGCGCCGGCCAAGAGGACAGTTCCTGCTCAGACTCGTGCGCAGCGGACTCCCAGGGCTAAGCGTACACCAAGATTCACACCAAAGCAAAAAGTTTTGGACACGTTTGACTTAACCTCACAATCCAGTAACAAGCAACCCCGAGCTATAGGCACGAACCGGGATGACACAGACTATAAGTCCATTATGGATTATTCCCCTCCTTTAGAGACTCTCGGAAACAATGCAAAGGCATTAAAAGCAGACTGGAAAGGACAAATGCTGGATCTCAGCAACGATTCAGATCGACACTTGTTGAGCGCCGCCGAGCTCAATCTTGCAGCCACGTTAAGGCTTTCCTGTGCAACGTATCTATGCAGCAAGCGTCGCATATTTGAGGCTCGTGTGAGGGCTTTGAACGTCGGAAAAGAATTTCGGAAGACAGACGCTCAACAGGCCTGCAAGATTGATGTTAACAAAGCAAGCAAGCTTTGGACGGCATATGATCGAGTTGGCTGGTTCAGACCAGAGCATTTCGAACAATTTCTTAACTGACGTTACAAGATATATTACCCAAGCTTGCCATGCAAAGTTTTTGCATCCCATCAAGTGAATTTTTGTTCTTTTGTTGGTTTATTAGCGAGTTGTCAGGTTCTTGCATATTATTAAAACCCCCCTGTTTTATGTCACTGGGCATGGCTGGTCTGTGTACAACGAAGTGACTCCTGCAATTTTGACCCGTCTTTTTGCGGGATCTCATGTCCTTTGCCTTTGGCGTTGTAATTGGAGTATGTTTGCATTGGTCTTATGCATAGCTGTCCTTGATGCTCTTGAATAGTTTCTTTCTTCCCAAGGCACAGTATTTGGCAGTGAAACACATCCCAGACGTGTCACCATATGTTTATCATACTGTATTTACCGCGGATGGCTTGTTTCTCGTTGGGTACGATTATTTTTACCTAGAATGGCAGGTTCGGATTTGATGTTAGTGGATTTTCGACGATTGACCATTGAACGAAGATATCAGGGCCTTGGCATATCACTGCATTATTGACGTAGATGGCTGACTTTCATGCATGCCTCCCACTTCATCTAGGATCTTGCTCGGAAATCATTATGTTTAGATTTCCCCTCTTCATTGTATGAGCGAATGTTGGTGGGGGAAAGGAGGGTAGAGGGTAAGAAAAGACAGATGGGACTTTCTGAACGTATAGCAAGCAATCCATTCTAGCTAGTTAAATGTTCACTGCCTCTCATGTGTGGTTACCCTGCTTTTGGCCTCTAGATAGAGTTTTCTAGGAATAATGGTTTTCTTAATCTCTGACACACGTGACACATCCCCAAAATGGTGATTTATCACCACAATCTAAAGGCGGCTGTGTCCATAGTGAACTTAAAGCGGCAAGCGGAAGCGACGCCTGACCAACTGCTTACTCTACAGAGTACGTATGCAATCCCCGTTACTTCCGCTCCGCGCCACATGTGGTAAAGTCCGACCCAAATCGTTTCGTGCATCTGTTCCTTTACCTTTACTGTCTTGATACTAGCATCTGATTCCACATAGTCAGGCTTCAGTCTTCCTTTGTGTTGCGCGCTCGAACCGGCGAGGAAGTCCCTAAACGATAATGTCTCATACCGAGGCTGCTCGTACAGACTCCTTGGGTGAACAGGAAACTCGGGGTGATGTAGAGACCGATAAAAAGGCCAAAAACAGACGACCTGCAAGTATGGATCTACACAGTCCTGCGAGTATTACAACATCAGTATTTTAACCAATGCTTATGCCATATCTAGATACTGCTTTTCGGCAACAGCGCCTGAAAGCCTGGCAGTGAGTTTCTCGTTCCAACGAGTTGCATAGTATTCGTGTCTCGTCTTGCTGACGCGTCGCAGGCCTATCTTGACACCAAGGAGTGTGTTACCTTTGTTTTTTGTCGTTGGTGTTATTTTTGCACCCATTGGCGGCCTTCTCTTGTGGGCAAGCTCAGAGGTAAGATCGAAATTCTCGTGATGCGCTTGCTGCTAATGACAACCGTATATCTGTGCAGGTACAAGAAATTGTGATAGATTACTCTGAGTGTGCTGATAAAGCACAACGGACCCCTGTCCCAATCCCAGACAAAGTCAAATCGTCCTTCAAATCGTCCAATCAGCAGCCTAATCCGACTTGGATGAAATACAGAGATGAAGAGACGAACGAGACCATTTGTCGCTTGAGTTTCAAGATCCCAGAGAACATCGAACCTCCTGTGTTTATGTATTATCGCCTGACAAACTTCTACCAAAACCATCGGCGATACGTGAAATCGCTAGATATAGACCAGCTTAAAGGAAAGGCAGTCGACAATAAAACTATTGATGGCGGTTCATGTGACCCACTCAAGCTTGATGACAGCGGCAAAGCATACTATCCATGTGGACTTATCGCTAACTCCATGTTCAACGATACAATAAAAAGCCCCGAGCTTTTGAACGATGGAAATGACGATGATCCTGTAGTATACGTCATGACTAACAAGGGCATCGCATGGGATAGCGATAAGGAACTTATTAAAACCACGCAGTACAAACCAGGACAGGTTGTCCCCCCTCCGAATTGGCAGGCCCGCTATCCGCATAATTACACCACAGAGATTCCCGATCTCCACGATAATGAGGAATTCATGGTTTGGATGAGAACAGCTGCATTGCCTAACTTCAGCAAACTGTCCCGGAGGAATGATACCACGGCAATGTCACCAGGCACTTACCAATTGGACATCGCAGATCGTAAGATTCATGCTTCACACAATGTCTGTTCTGCGTTAACTGTTATGCAGACTTTCCAGTTACAGAGTATGGTGGAACAAAGTCAATACTCATATCTTCCCGGACTGTAATTGGTGGGCAGAACCCTTTCATGGGTATTGCATATGTTGTTGTTGGCGGTCTATGCGTCCTTCTTGGGGCGCTTTTCACTATTGCTCATCTAGTGCGGCCCAGGTAAAGATGCTTCACCCAACCTGATTCTCATAGATCTTGATGGGACTGACAATGCATATAGGAAGCTTGGAGATCACACTTACTTGACCTGGAATAACGAGCAGGAAGGTAGCGCCATAGCAACCGGGAGAGATAATAGGTTTGGGCCGACCACCCATTAAATAATACGTGTTTTCCAACCGACCCCACCGTGCGTTATTGTACATGATTGAGTTCCATGCAATCATCTATGGTTCCTGAGAAACCATGCGTCATAGTTCGAGGCGTCTGTGGCTGGAGTTCCTTGTGGTGTCTGTTAAATTTAAGCGGCCTTCCCCTTACTTAACTGTTGGTATGACTGCTTTTGTTGCGACACTAGTGTCACCTGGAGTGGGTGTGCCATCAGAGCAAGAGGCCACCTGTTTACGAAGACTGATCTAACGACGGTTGTCGCCAGATTGTTATTTTGAGTTTCCCAGATAGGTTGTTTACACCCCTTGTTAACATTCCCGTTACGTTTTGGCATTCTTGGACTCAATTATGCTTCTCTTTCCACAGCATCCCCGGTTATATTCACCTGGTAAGCTGGCTCTGGCGAAGTTCTATGAAGCCACCAATGTTGAAAAAGCAACATGTCGCATTTTCCCACTTTACATATTTTGATCCTTGTGATAGCCAATCTACAAATTCAATGCTTCGCTTTTGTTTCGCAGAGTCGTGGCTTCTGTGCGACCAGCCCGCCCACTGAATCCCTCAAGGCAGAGTACAGGAGATTGAGCGCACTAGGTTTCCAGAATCACAACCCTGTTGATTCCGAAAGTCGGGCGGCAGTCGCCCCGATTGAGATAGATACGTGGTTTCACATCGTTACTGGTGAAGCGGAAACCGAATCGATCTCAGATGAGATGGTTGCTGATCAGGTCAGTAGTGGCAGCTTTTTTGGCTCAGTGTTCCTTTTCCACCCCTCTTTTTTACCTTTTCTTTCTTCTGTGATTATGACAAACAATCTGCTGTTTTCGATAAGTATAGTACCAGCAATCGTCTGACTTTCCCATGTGAAGCTTTCTTACCTCCAGAACGCATACCAAAATGCTACAATATCTTACCGCTTACAAGGCGTGACCCGCTCGGTAAACGATACGTGGGCTCGCAATGAGGACGAAATGGCAATGAAGACGGCCCTTCGCAGAGGGAGTTATAGGACACTTAATGTTTACTTTCACACTGATCTCCAGGGGTCTGCAAGCGCGGGTGCCAGGGCTTCTGACATCGTCCGCCGCGAAATGGGTGCCTCGCAACCACAATCCACCAGCATGCTTGGCTTTTGCACATTACCTGACCCGAGCATAAACGCTAGCAGCCCCCGATCTACTTATATCAAAGATGGCTGTAATGTACTTGCGGAAACCATGCCGGGTGGTTCTCTCGTACATTACAACAGAGGCGGTACCGCGATTCATGAAATAGGTCATTGGAATGGTCTGCTGCACATCTTCGAAGGAGAGTCATGCTCGCCCGATAACGAGGGCGATTTCATCGCAGACACGCCGCAGCAATCCAAGCCCACAGAAGGGTGTCCTGCCCAGAAAGATTCATGTCCAGAGCTCCCAGGGCTTGATGCTATCCACAATTTTATGGACTATTCCTCTGATGAGTGCTACGATTCCTTTACTCCGGACCAGGTCAGTAGGATGCGAAGCATGTGGTTTGCGATGAGAGATGGGAAGTGAAACATGGAGAATACATTGTATTTCCTCATGACGTGTACCGCCTCTCAGTACTGGGATTGAAATTGCCAGTTCGCATCGTTATTCTGACTCTCCTATGTGCTGCTTGGTATTGTTTTTCATATGAATTGTGCCGCATGGTTGCACAGCCCAAGTGTAGGAATGGTATACATATATATTATATACTACGCTAGGTGCAGCGTGATAAATGGAAGTCATAAGAAGCGCACTCCTGTAATACATCACTCTTCTCAATTCTTTTGACGCAGTAGAGTATCCATCCAGAGCGATCAACTGGCGTTTATTCGGCAGATTATGTTATAACAGGTTGAACTCAAACTCCTGAATTTTCTACCTTTATAGGAGAGTATATAAGCTGGGAGCTAGATTGATGCAGGATTCAAAGTGGCTGCTGTACAATGTCTCTACCACCAAGGTGTCTTGGGACGAGACCACGAAAACTCTAGGGCAATGTGTCGGGAAGCTAGAAACGCCGATCCCCTGGATCTCGTCAACCAGGCGCAGGAAGATACCATGGCAATTGCTACTATACAGGTTATATACGAAGCACAGCGAATGCGCTGGGCGTTCACGACACTGTGATTGACTTGCATAAACACCCTGCTATTGCTACATGACAGGGAAAATACTTATCCCATGGTAATGTCTGAAACCTGGTAATCATCACCATAAACGTAGCGAAATTCTCAGAAATAAAAGATAGGGGAAATAAAAGAAAAGAGAAACAGGTCCCATAAGATATACCCTATGATACAATTACCAACATTAACGTTTTCGCTTCTTACCGCGTTCCTCATCATCCAAACCACTTTCCCTATCCTTCTTCTTGGCCTTCCTTTCCAATTCGTCCCAATCCTCACCACTGTCCTCATCCGCGCTGAAGTCTTCACTTGCCTCAGCACTGGCGTCGTCATCAAATTCGCTATCATCTTCCGAGCTTTCGTCTGCCGCAGCAAGTTCTGACTCCGACAGCTCGAATGCAGATTCCTCCTCATCGGACGCCCCACCCTCGGAATCAGACTCTGCTGCAAGGAAAGACCAACCTCCATCGGCAAAGAAGCCGTATGGGTCACTTACAACCGTCTTCATGATTGTAGTCCAGTTAAGGTTTAGTGGCCCTTCCGTGAATGCAATGTCGACAGAATCGAGCCAATCCTTCACTCCTTCAAGGGACTCAACAGGAATTGTGTTAACATGAACAGGTGGTCTGTGGAAGTCTTTAAACACAAACACCAAGTCAAAGTTCTTAAGCCCAAACTACAGCCATGTTAGCAATATGAAGCGCGCCTGTCCAACCAGTACATACCTGAACCCGCTCTAGATGAGCAATTTCAATCTCATTCAGGGTGATTACAAGAAAAGGGGGCTCTGTTAACTGAACCAGAGCATCCGTGGTTGGCTGGATTAAGACATTGGAGCGGTTCGGTACACCAGTGAAACCAATTTCTCTAAATGGGATGTCAACGTCCACTCCTTCGTCTTTACCCGCATCTGCTATTTTTTCAGCAAAGGCCTTAAATTCTCGATCCAAGGCTGCCCTCCGCCGTCTCTCTTCTTGTTCTGCCTCGAACTCTTCCTCGTCACCGTACCGATGTTTGCGCCTACGATTGCCAGTCTCATCAAACTGCATCTCAGTGGCCTCACGATAGAACTGCACGTCCCTCGTCTTGCGCTTGCCAATCATGATGGGTGTTTTCAGGTGAACATGAATTAGGACAATCAACTCGTGGGCACAAGGCTGAAAAAATAGGTGTTTCACATTGCTGAAAAGCACGTCGACATGCTCGTTTCGGAAAGGTGACATATAACGAAGACCATTTTGGTGGATTTCGACCTCTCCGGGGACTCGTTTACCATCTAACGGAGGCCGAAGATAAACATCGGGCAATCTCACAGGACGGCGATCTGGAGTACTGTTAGTTCATGTTAACGTGATTAAAGGATTGTTATCAAATACTTCTGATTTCGACAAGCTTATCTTGCTCCACTACATCTTCCATCTCTTTCTTTTCCTGTTCACGTCTCAGGGCATTTTTCCTGAGCTCTGTGATATCCTGAGCAACCTGTGCAAGTCGTTCGTTATCTTTGGACCTGAGGGTTAAATTGCGCAGAAAGTGTGCCGATATGTCTTCAAATGGTTGATCATCCTTCCGACCAACACCCTGCCCGGGGGAAAGAAAATTGATTCGGAGATAAGCATATTCTCCTTCATCACTCTTGCTAGCATTTTTGATTGTGTTGATATGGAAAGGTACTGGTCGACCCATGATTGGAACAATTACCGTCGATGCTTTGTGATCCACATAAATGGTGAGATCCTTAACCTTAATAGGCAACTGGTTATCCCTCTTGTACGATTCAAATCGTTTGAATTTTTTCTGGGTGACTCCATTATCGTCACCAGTAGTACCAGCGAATCGATCGAGGCCTTCCTTTGTCTTTTTTGTCGCCAACTCCTTCTGGTGTTCGCGAGTCGTGCCTCTGCACCTTCATTGACCTGAGTCGGTCGCTCGGCGCGAAGCTTGGTGCGAGTAACATTTCTGCTAGCTGTTGCGCTGGACTTGACCTCCTTTTTCTCTTTGGCAGGTTTCTGGGGTTCCTCTTCATCCCCAAAGTAGAATGAAACAGAATCCATATCAATACCTGCATCCTTAGTGAATATGTGCGGACCATTTTCTCCAACACGTACAGTATCTGTAATAATCATCGAGTAGACAGAATTGTTTTTGTCTTTGGACTCCAGCTCTTCGACATCTGTTAGCCCCACCGTTATAGAAAGAGTCATGCCACTCTTCAAAATTTTGTTGTTCTTGCCATTCAAAACCATGTTAGAATCTCGGAGCTCAATTCCAATACCGGCCCCAACGCTTTTAACGAAGTGACTTTCAAGCTCAGGTTTCTTGGCTCGTACCAGCCCAATTGCTTTGTTAAATAGGTCTTTGGCCATCGTTCCGTCGCGAACGTCCTTCATCACTGCATCGTGAAGGTTCAGGAGAAAGGCATAATTAGCTTCCTGAGACTTGCTCGGATCTACCAAATAGGTGCGTGCAATTATGGAACTGTAAGTTTTGTAGCGGATTCCAAACCCAGCAACAATAATCCCTGCCTGAAGGTGACTATTATCAGACGTAGCTGTAAGTCGAAGGTCATACTTTCCGCCACTTTGAATGACAGGGCCATAGGCCCAATCAATCTGTTGAGGATCAAATTCCGTTGGGAGCTTAGCAAGTTTCTTAAAGAATTTCGCATCATCAATTTTGGCGTCGATCCGCATCGAGAGTGCCTTGTGTGTCATTTGTTTTTCTTCGTCGAGTAGGCGGGACATCTCATCAACGAAATATTCGGACATTAAACCGCTACAAGCCCTTGAGGCGTTTCGTATAGCCACCTTCAGAGTATTAGATCTCAGATCGCTCAGTACAGTGCCAGGAAAAGAGCCTACCAACTCATCTGTATCTTTCACGGAGAAGGCGGCTGCAGAAAGAGCGGGTGAAATGTCGACTTCTTCCACATCTTGCGATATGTTTCCAAACGAACGCTTCCAATCTTCCGCGAACGGGCCAGCAGCTGTATCTCTTGGAAGTACGCCAACCCTTTTCTATTGCAGGTACTTGATTAGTACGTATTACATATATTCGAGTGTTTAGAGTGTAGGGTAACACTCACGCCGGCATTTTTTATAACTTCTAAGCATTTTTCGAACGATCTGGTTTTTTCGTTTGGATCCTTGGAGGTGATAAGTATCTCCACTGGGATCTTGCCACCTTTCAAGGGTTCAAGGTGTTTGGCTACATTGCATAGGCCGGTGTCAGTCGACAGATTTATAAAACCCGCATTAAGCAGTTCTCACCCTTTTTCGCTGTAGTCACAACGTACATCATATCTGTTGTGAAAACCATAAGCGTAGCCGGAAATTCATAGCCAAGGAGCCAGAACTAGGATTGATGGTTAACAATTTGGAGCCTTTAGAGTGGGTTGTACGTGAAAGGAGGAATGAGCCATACATGCATCGCGTTGTTTTTTTGAAAGCTATTCGCTTCATCTGTTTTCCCCATGAGAATAACGATTGATCCTACGCCGCCAAAGACAGCATGGCCAGGTCGTTTGTCTGCCTTCCATGCTGCAAAGAAGCTTGAGAGACGGTTGAAAAAAGCGCTTTTATCGATCACGATCTCTTCAGCCATGGTGTATATGATTCAGGTTCAAGTCGAAGATCTAATACCTCCTGATCTTCAACAAAAGTCTGGGTAGGGAGACGGGAGTATAAAGCAAAAATAAAGTAATATATTACTGGGCATGTATTAGGCAAGCTCCCAAGTAGCCAGTATCGGCACGGCTACTTTAGTTGGTATGTGGTTGTGGAAGCAAGCGACATAGGTAGACGCTTATCAAGAGAAGCTAGGAAGGAACGCGGGTCAAGAGCGGCAAAGCGCGTTTTGGGCAAAGCCTTCAAGTGTTTGTACTGTTTGATTCACATGCAGTGACGATATTGCAGTACTGAGTTGTTTATCACATATGGGACCTCAAGGGCGCTGAGGTATTGTCCACAGCCACTACAACTGCACTATATTGCCGAGTGAATCTCTAAAAACTCTTTATCCATCTTATTTGCTCATGCTATCAGCACAATTCTTAGCTCATTGTTTCAGGACTTATTATTGCATTTGCTTTCATTGCTTTTTAGTGTATTGATGCGGCCACCTTCCTGATGGAGCATGTCAATATTAATACTGCAAAATGGAATCCCAAAAATGCTTTACCCCTTGCGATACAATAGACCGTGGTTCTTATGCGTTCAGTTCAGATACTGAAAGCTCCTCCAACAAGAAACCACGCAATAATGCAGCTACCGGGGCATCTGCTGCTGGGGTTCGTGCTCTCAGCGCGCAGTTGGTTGCATTCTACTTCCGAGCGCCAATAAAAGCATTCTTTCGCACTCGAGTTGAGTATGAAGCCCTGGCATTATTGCTTTCTTTTTGTCTTTATCCAAGAATTCATATTGACTTGATGATTTTGCCCTCAGTTACATGGTACTTGATACAGTCTCCAACCGTCATATATACTCATCACTAATGCTGGCCGTCTATTTATGTACTTCATAATAGGCATTTGCTAGGGCTGTCAATCCACACTCATCTGAAAGCCGATGGTCTCTCCATACTACTACCCCAGGGCTACTCGTTCATGCTGTTCGCACATATGGTTGGCGCTTTATTCCAAATCAGATCATGCCTCCCCTTTTGGCAAATGCTGGGTGGGTTTATAGGGAAACATACACCCATTATATACAACTAACTTTGCTAATAGGGTTGGTGCTGTGTTATATACATCATATCTCCAGGTTCTTGGAGCCTTGTATGAGCCAGCCTCCCGTGGGGTGAAGCGTATCTATCCACCTGCTAGTCCGTTATATACATTTACAGCTGGATTTGCGGCTGGAGCCATTCAATCGATAGTGGCTGCGCCTTTGGATGCTCTCCAGGTTCGTCTTCGGGCGAATGACATACTTGAAGGCCAGTATCGGAGCATGTGGCATTACGGCCGACATAAACTCAAACAGATCGGCATTCGTGGTATCTTTGCGGGCTGGAGCCTGTCATTCTTGCGCGACGCTTTCGGCTATGGCGTCTTTTTCTCGTTTTTCGAGTACATCAAATCGCAGGCATACTATTCATTTATCACCGGATACTATGGACCTTTGCGCATTCATTATGTGAACGAGCTGTTGTCTACTAAGTCCGGTGACCGCGATGTTCCACTCATCAAACCTCACTATACTCTAGAACCGTGCTTTTTGATGGCCGCGGGCGTTGCGGCATCCATAGCCCAACAAGCAATACAGCACCCGCTAAGCATCATACAGAACCTTCATATTGCTCGACTAGAATATTTGGATCATCAGGCAAGCCTCCATCCTTCCAGGCGGCAGATGCTACGTCTTTATTATCTTGCCTATCAGGAGACATACAAACGATGCAGGAAGAGGGCCACGCGAGCTGGTGGATGGCGCCATTGGTTGTTTCGCGGATTTGTAAGAAATGCCATTCGTCAAGTGCCGAGCACTAGTGCTGGATTGGTGATATTTGATTGGTGCGTCGTAAATATGCCAGTTTGGCGGATGCCGTGTATATTCAGGGAGATGGATATGATCTTCTCCTACCATAGGGCCTCCTTATTCCACAGATATGTCTTGGGATGAGAAGACGGACCAGCTGAGGGGTTAGTAACTGAATAGTGATCGTATTAGCCCTGTGGCAGATGACGCAGCCGCAGTACTGGTATAAAGACTGCGTCGTGATGTCAATTGACTGCCTCATATGAAAGCTAATGTGCTCGTCAACCCCAGCAAGAAAAAGGATTTTTGCGATAGCTGGTTCTCTCTGTGCGTATATATTTCTCCTGCGAACAAAACATAGTATTCCCTAAGCCGGCACCCTGGAGGAGAAGTTAATCTACTTGTAGACCAACATGGGTGTTTTATACATTATTGGAGGTTCCAGCTTCTAGACTACTTCCCCATAAAGACTCCATTCGCTATCTAGCGATTATTCCACGGAGGTGACTCCAAGCCCCGGCCCACCTCTGGCGGTTACCTAAGAGGAATAAATGTCATATGGAAGCGGCCAACCATGACTGCCACCACTCAGTAACCCCGGTAATTCAAAGACAGAATTAGCACCATGGATGGGTTCCATTGGTGCACAGGGTGGCTGCCCAGACTTACTACTAGTACTAGCACTACAGGCAGTCAATTGGAAAGTTACCCGGCCCGATAATTTATGTACGGAGTATGCAAATGCCATTAATTACAGTACCTATACCAGGTAGGTAATTAGTACCCCTCCACTGCAAAGGTACCTTCTCGAACTTCGTATAAGCCTACCCGAAAAGGTCCTACCTGGTTCATTACCTCAAGAGGAGACCTATCTAGTACCTAGGATTTGGAAGCCCCAGGATAGTCTGGGCACCTGGGTCGAATGGATGGACAATTTAAGGCGCTAGGACACTAGACCAAGTGACCCATATTTCCTGGATCCACCCTTCCGCTGGTTGTACCGTTGTGGAGGTTCCCCCAGATACATCTCCAGCGGCAAAGAATAATTAACGCCATTACGTTCACTGTTCCAGCTATTCATTGCTGCCCCTAGGTATTTCAGAGCACTGTTAGCTTTTGTCTTGTATGGAACCCCACACCTGGGCATGTCCTTTAAAACACATAAACTTCCATCCAGTGATCAGCTGTACGTATTCTTGATTGCAAGTCATCACCTGCTAACGTAAATATGCTCTTTGCCCAACCTGTTAGCCTTATTTGATTACCTTTCCTTACTTCCACCTGACCGTCTCTTTTCGGCTGAACAGCATCGATTTTCGTCATTTTGCATCGTTGGTCAACTGCCCGTCTCGTGGACAGAATCATCACTACCGCTTTCTACTCTCGTTGACTCGTCTATTGGTTACCGGACCTTTGCCTCAGCTTGTTTTCCGTCACCCTATTACAGTGTCGTTCTTCTGATTCATCCCTTCGAACGGGTCTCATCGGGGCCGGTCTGTTAGTTCGTATGCCCCTTGATGAAATTTCCTTAGTCCATTTCTCTGTGGAGGAATACGGGGTGTCTCTACTCGCATCAATTGTCGATCCACCCCAACTCAAACATATTACCTACTCACCTTTCACCGCAAGAAGGGCTGATAACTGCAGCCCATCACGACCGTCAACATTACTTCGACATCTTCGCCGTATACTTCCTCGAGTATACCCTTGCGGTCTCTACAATACCGGTCTCAGTCATCTCCTGTGCAGTCTGTGAGAACACACGAATCTGCTAGCGAGAAGGGTAGCCGGCGTTCTTCTTTATCTGTACAGTCTGTCGAGTCTGAGTATTCTCTCTGGACAGACACTGGCGACCTAGCTGAACAGCTCGCTAATGAAGAAGATCCTCTCCGGACCCGTCTCGGAGAATCTCTGGACCGTGAGATCTCTAATCGATTGGGGTCGAGGGCGCGAGTAAAACAGCTGAAACGAGTACATTACCCTAACGAAGGCAATCTTGTCACTGAGCAAGCCGAACCCGAGAAGACGTCAATAGAGATACCTCGTCCGCCGCCCCGGCATATTTCGCGGGTTGAACGTCTCCTCGCTGTCATAATGTCTCCAGGCGATCGGCAGACGGCACAAATGCATGGCTTGGTTGGGAAGCCACTGCTGTAAGCGAATCTTATATTCATACACTTGTCTTTGGTGTCTATATTGTTCTCGCTAACTTCCCAAAGGTACTTTACTAGTGTCTTTGTATCTTTAGGCGTCTTTCTTTTTGGCTATGACCAAGGTGTCATGTCTGGTATTATAACGTTCGTCTCCTGTCCTAAAAGAAGGTCCCAGGGTGTTCTCAAATTAATAACAAGGCAGTGGTTGGTATTTTAAGGACTATTTCAACCAACCGTCACGCGCTGCAATTGGTACGGTTGTTGCAATTCTTGAGGTTGGAGCCTTTATATCCTCGTTACTTGTTGGACGTATTGGCGACTTGATAGGGCGTCGCCGAACGATTCTTTACGGCTCAATAGTCTTTTTCATAGGCGGAGCACTGCAGACATTTGCAAATGGACTCGCCATGATGATGGTTGGTCGTATCGTCGCTGGTTTAGGAGTTGGCGCGTTGTCAACGATCGTGCCTGTTTATCAGTCTGAGATATCGGTAAATTATATACCCCCAACCTTGACCGAAATTTAGTCTCCCCCCGTTTATCTTCACCACTGCTAACAGCTAGCCTTAAGCCCCCCCACAACCGAGGGAAGCTGGCGTGTATTGAATTCACCGGAAATATTTCAGGATATGCAGCCAGTGTCTGGGTTGATTACTTCTGTAGCTTCATCGACAACAACTATTCGTGGCGTCTACCGTTACTATGCCAGTGTATAATGGGGGCTCTTCTTGGACTAGGAAGCCTCATTATATGTGAATCACCAAGGTCTGCTAAAGTATGCTTATGCTTACAACCAGAACGTGTGCTAATATTTCGCCCTATCAGATGGCTGTTGGATAATGACTATGATGAGGAAGGCATGGTAGTCATTGCTAATCTCTACGGACAGGGAGACTTGCACAATGACAAAGCAAGGCAGGAGTACAGAGAAATCAAGATGGATGTTCTTCTTCAACGGCAAGAAGGTGAAAGGTCTTACACTGACATGTTCAAGCGATACAAGAAACGGGTCTTGATAGCCATGTCCGCTCAGGCTTTAGCCCAACTGAATGGTATTAACGTCATCTCCTATTATGCCCCGCTCGTTTTCGAATCAGCAGGGTGGGCGGGCCGCGATGCTATTTTAATGACTGGCATCAATGCAATTTCATATCTCGCATCCACGGTTCCTCCATGGTACCTTGTTGACCGCTGGGGTAGGCGACCAATCCTACTTTCGGGAGCTGTCGCTATGATTGTCTCTCTCTCTTTGATATCATACTTTATTTTTATTGATGTTGCAGCAACTCCCACGCTCACTGTGATCCTCGTTATGATCTACAATGCTGCTTTTGGCGCATCCTGGGGACCTATCCCATGGCTATACCCGCCTGAGATCTTGCCATTAAGCATTCGTGCAAAAGGCGCCAGTCTTAGCACAGCTACGAACTGGGCTTTCAATTGGCTTGTTGGAGAGCTCACACCTATCCTTCAGGCCGTAATAAAATGGCGCCTCTACCTAGTGCACGCCTTTTTCTGTGCGTGTAGCTTCGTCCTCGGTTAGTATCATTCTCTTCAGCAAGTTAATATATCCTGACGTGTGCTTTGGTTAGTTTACTTCCTATATCCGGAGACTAGTGGCGTTCGTCTTGAGGATATGGATACTCTGTTTGGGGACGCAACTACTGCCATGCCAACACCCGCCTCTCAAGGAGAACGTGGCTCTCTAATGGGTGTTAGTTCGCCTGTGCCTTCACTTGACATACGGCGGCAATATGGCCAGTTTGGCCCTGAAAATGCTATTCCTGGTCTAGATATTGATCCTCCGATCATCAATGCTGGCGAGAATGCTAAAGTCGGTCAGCGTGGTTCTCAAGATGGCGGTGGCCGCCTTGAGGGCCTTGGCGGTTGGATCTCGAACATGGTCTCTCGCCACAAGGGGTCATCTGGACAACGGCTCCAAGGCACTCAGTATAGACGCCTTGGGCAAGATGACGAGAACGAGTAATGGGACGGTTGGGCATCATCAGCTCGCAATGAGGTCCCTATACATCTTCCATTGATATCACATTTCCTTTTTTTTCTTTCAATTCTTTTTCCTTTACTTCTTACGAAGGGTCTGGGATGAAGTTTTTTACATGTCGCACGTGCCCGTTTCTTGGCCTTTGCTTCGTGTCCATATCCTTGACCGCATATCACACTCTGTCTCCTAGTACACGTACGCCTACCGTTGTCTTACCACATTGCTGCGTAGAATAACGGTGCATCTGTCTTGACACGGCCTTTTGTGGGATAGTATAGAATTATCAGGTATTACCCATGCCGAGATATTAATTCGGACTTGAAATCTCAATGGACATGAGCTAATCACTGTGCACTGGGATGAAAGAGATCGCAACATTTTGTCCTAGATGTTCACAACCTTGAAGATAGCGCTCAGGATAATAGGGATTACTGAGAGCTGTGTTCTTCAATTAACTCCATCAATCTCTTTGGGGGTGAACGTTCGGATTATGGCGGAGTGACTTTAGTGGGAGTAGGTTGTTACTGTGTGGTAATATGTGTATATATAAGAAAATTTAGTCGCTTGCTGATCTTGCAAAGGTGTGTAAAATAGGCGTCGGCGGTCACATAGGACTCAAAAAGATTATCAGAGCTACCTCAGCGAGCCCAGGCGCTCTGCTTAGTTAATTAATGCAAGCGGGAGGCTCATACAAAATAGCATATTTTTACAATATGCATATCTCAGCCACTTTATAGTAGATCTGTTTATAA
>NW_015378607.1:0-18039 GCF_001204775.2 Aspergillus nomiae NRRL 13137
TTTTCTCCTTTCAACTTTCGACATGACAGGGGTCAGTCACGTATCACCTATCTGCCTTATCTTCAGACCTGTCAACATACTTGGTCATCCAATTGCAGCCAGTAGAGGAACACACGTTTTAAATCCTCCGTTTCTATCGTTATCTCGTATGCGCCACAATTGTATCCAATTGATTCACAGCCATTGGCTGTGTTGGGTGGGCAAGCCACGTCAATACTATTACCTCACTAGTGGCACGGAGGACTCCAGTACCGTACTCAGTAGTACTAGAAAATACTAGTAGTAGTACTGAATCTACTGATACCTATCTGAGAATGTATGTAATAGTTTCCATTTTCTCTAGAATTTCGTCTCTGCCTTCCAGAAAAATCCGGAGAAGACCCACCGGTCTTGTTTTGGAATGTGATATACTAGTACTGCCCTACATAGTGACTACATGGCTAGCTTTAACGCTTCTATTCCCACGCTATCATAATCTCTATATAGGCTCTCTTCCTAGTATGTCCCCTCCTGTATCTCAGGTTTTTAGCTGGCATTATACATATATATTTAGTTTATCCGATCACCTTTCACACTCTGAGACGACGAAAAGAAGGACAGCCGAAGTTGAGACAAAGAAGTCTAGTTCCATCGAATGTAAACCTGCCAAGGGTCTCGAACGTTGGTCCAACATGATCCCCGCTCACCTGACAGCAACTAGTATTCTCGGTGCTACGACTGACACATGTCTCACACAGCACCCTTGATAGGTTTCTGGTATTGTAGGGAAATCTATTTCGGGGGTTGCAATTGTACTAGTTAAATGTGAGACTTTGCCTGTGCCATGTCTGCATCCATTCCAATAATGCAAGAGTGTGAACTGAGGGCCTCTCTCCTTGCATGTCCTAGCTTGGGTATCTATCATACTATATAATCATGTCCTGCAGAAACCTACATCTATAAACCCTGTCGCTAAACATTCATACAGAGCCACAGGTGGACCCTCAAAGATGACCACCCCAGATCAAAACGAACCACAGTCCCATAGTACTCAATGTCATACAAAACAGCAATAGCAAAACCCCGCCCAGTGACATCACGCAACCATAGCAAACAAACCCCACCTAGAACGGCCACGCATAATGCGAAATAGCCAAAGTCACGGCCCCAGCCTCCGGTAGATACAACTTCGTCCAACGCGGCCGCCATCCCTCGTCAAACGGCAACCGCTCCTCGCCAAAGATCGCCTGGATATACTCCTTCGGCACATGGTAGAGCCCCTTCCCGAAGACACCCATGATGCCGCCGACCTCCGCGCACGCGATGTAATGCATCCTCTTGTCCAGATCAAGCTCCGGGTTATCGCTCTTCGACTGCTCGAACCGCTTCTTGCGCAGTTTGCCCACATCCGAAATAGAAAAGGACGTCCCGTTTTCCGAAGAGGCGAGCAGTTGCTGATACAGGTCCGGGTTGAGGTGGACGTAATCGCCCAAAGCGCGGTCTTGTCGCGTAACGGAGACGTCGTGCTCGATGGCGTGGGGACGCCCCAGCTGGTCGAGGTTGAGCACGGGGTCCCCGTCTTCGTTAATTTGGCCCGCGTCGCGGAGCCCGAAATTGGCGGTCGTGCGTGGGCTGCCCGCGGGTGGGTCAACATGGTCTTGGAAGGCGATCTTCACGAGCCCGCCGGCGGTGTCGAAGCCGAGTCCGATGCGCTCCAGGGCGGCCTTGAGTTGGCTCCCGGTGATGTTCCGGCCGTCTCGCGCGATATAGCCGTGGTTTGCGAGGGAGTTGATGATTGGACATGGCGAGCGCAGGTCGTCTGCGCCGCCTCGGTGGTATTGCCCCTCGGAGAGGGTGTCGTTTTCGCTGGACATGTTGGAGTGTTGTGGGAGGTGAGGGTTGGTCATAGAAAAAGCGGCGGTGAAAAGAGAAAACCAGATTATGGGCTTCATGGTGGTTAGGCTGATGTTTATATACGCGCTGGTTTCATGTGCAGGGTGTTGATTGGAGCTCGTGTTCAGTGCAAATGATATCGGCGGCTGAATGGTTGGTCACATTCCACTCTCGCCCTGTCAGCTTTGCAGACCGTATTAGGTAAACGTGCATATTTCCAGGGTTGCTTATGACCTCTTTTGTCTTTGGCTTTCGAACTCTTCTCGCTCTGGTTGCTCACGCATTTATGTACATACGGAAGGATACAGTTGGTATACAAATAAATTAATAAGCATGATCAGACATCTAAGGATTTGTTCCAGATCAGGAAGTCCTTTCGACCAGCTCCTCCAATAACTGGTTCACCTCATCTTCATTCTCCCACATCAACACATGGCCACTGCCCTCATACACCTTCCACAGGATTCCTTTGCCAATCTCCTCATGTAGGATCTCCCCATGACGGAACGTAAGCATGCGGTCTTCCGTGCCGTGCAGAACAGCAATGCGCTCTCGCCCGACAGCATCTCCCAGCGCCTTCAGCTGCTGTGGAGACTTCTGATGAAAGTAGCACGCCACAATCTGCATCAGGAAGCCCTTCTTCGTAAAGCTATCGGGATCCTCCCGCTTCTTCAACTGGCCGGCCGCGAACCGGTCGCGCCTGGTCGGGAAGTTCTTCTTCGGATCGTCGTTCTCCGTATCGGGCTGATCGAGGAAATCCCCGCCGAAAAGTGTGTAGCCCAGGCGCGCCAACTCGACGTCCACATGCCGGGGGATGAACATGCTCGCGCGCTCGCGCAGGTTCTCCAGGAACGGGGCCGTGCGGACGAGTCGCGGGGCCGTACAGCATAGCGTGAGACTCGCCAGACGGTCGGGAATGAGCATGCCGACTTCCTGGGAGATCATGCCGCCCATACTGGCGCCGATGACATGGATCGATCGGGTGGCGGGGGCCGAGAGGTCGATCCAGCCCAGGTGACTCAGGAGATCGACGGCATCTTGCGCCATCTCCGACGTGGAGTAGTAGTTCACGGGCTTGTCGGAGCGCCCGACACCGCGATTGTCAAAGACCAAACAGGTGTATTTGGCGGCGTTCTGGTGGCCGAAATACTTGGTCTGCCGCTTCCAATCGTCGTGTGAGGCGTTCAGCCCCATGATCCACTATGATTCATCTTTAGTGCTGATGTGCAGAAAAGGGGAGGAATGTACACGAGCGGTGAAACGTACGACGAGCTTTGCAGGTCCAGTGCCGTGGATTTCATAGTACAGGTTCAAGGGGCCGCCGCGTCTGTTTTGCGCTACTGGACAGGTTCCTGAGGTGGTGGGAGAGAGATTCCACGCCACCGAGTCATACGCGGGGTGCTCCACAATCTCTGCGGCAGTCAAGGGCGCCATGGCTACGATGTTGTTGAAGTCTGCAATGTGGTGATAGCAGAGGTCATGTGTGAGCGGTGGATATCGCTTCAGTCTCACATGCCCGATAGTCTCGGCAGCGGAGCCCGAGGTTTGTCGGTGGGTCAACTTTGCTTCTTGGTATTGCAGATTACCCTATAGCATTCCCTGAGATGTTCATTCTTTCTTCTCTGACAAGAACAATGAACACTGACGATTTATGATGTCATTTTGCCTAGAATTCGCTTGTCCAGGCTAAACACCACCTCCGGATAATACGGTAATAGTTAGGTATTCATTCTAAATATAGTTGAAAAGACAGGGTAGCCTGAGGCCACCATGCAAGGGCCATCAAGTCACCTGCTGGGCTCATCTGAAATGGCGAGCTGAAAATGTGTTCTTGACTCATCACAGCCACCTTCCTCGTTCCATACGGTAGACAACTCACCATCCAGACTAGAGTCCATGCATTGACCCGATCGTGTTTCAGAATAGTGGGTATCAAATAATCCTATCCGTCCATGGACAGATAGAACGGTCAACAATAGTACTTTGTGCCCTAAGCACCTGAGCGTTCACCTGCATACCGACTCTCTATAGAGGATACGAATTAACTCTGATAAGACTCGGTGTGGTTATCCATGTGAAACGACCAACGTCCGACCCGAGCGCGAATCCTTGATTTAGACATCCATCATCTTCATACGGTAGGTTAAAGGCGAGATCGGGGCCTATTCTAGACCATCGACGGGCACGGTCTACGGAGTACGCCTGCCTCGGATAACACAAAGGGAAATAGGAGTTGACGCTATGCACACACCGTCGCTCTCGGGCCTTGCTCAAAGCCACACTTCCATGGCAACGTGGCTCGCGCTAGGGCTAAGCTATCAAAAAGAGCGAAGCAGCAGCATCTGTCCAATATCTTGAGCCACGCGCTCTCAACGATCCTCTCATTGGTGTTCACTAGCATGAAACAAAGAGGAGAATTCAGTCCAGTGAGAACCAACGTTGAGAACTGCGAACTACAGCTTGATGAAGAGCTTCTATTACATCACGAAGAACTACCAACCGAAATAAGCCCAGAATCTCAAGCTCAAACAAGACCGAAATGCCAGGATAGCCAGTACCCCAGAGTAAAGCAATCCAAAATACCATCGGCCCCGTGAACCGAACTCGAAACCGAACTCGAAACCAAACCCGAAATAGTATACAGAGTGACCGCCCCTGACTACCCTTCAGGTCCCAAAGTGATCATGGCAGCGAAGACGACCAGATGCGTTATCATACGTTATCACTCCAGCTATACGGTCTTTCAGCACGAGAACCCGTCCAAGCAGTGAGACAGAGTAACTTACGCGTCTTGAACTCTCTATATGCTGGCGGAATAGATTCCCGACATATACAGCCTAGTTTGAAAGCAAGAAACCCCGAAAATCCATCCCTGTCATATGCATAGGTACAGTCATGACATCTGCCCCTTTCGAACCCGAATCCACTAGGGACGTATTAGCCAACGCGACCGCTCACAAAGTAAGGGCGATATAGTACCTGTTCTCCGCAATCAAATCGCCGCTATCCTGGTCTCGCCACCCGAGACAATTGTTCAAGGACAAATTGGTCATCCGGAACTGGCCGTCCAGAGTACTGCAATTGCCTATCAGGAATGGCTCAGGTGTCGGCGGTCGAGTAGCGCGCCGTGCGGATCCGATCGGGGTCGACGAGTCCCTTTTGGCAGGCCAACCCGCAAAGGCAGCTGGCCGTGGTCGTAATGGGAACTCAAGGAATAAGGGCGAGCAACTGCGGTGCAGGTTTATGGTTGCGAGTTGTGCTGGTTGTAGATTCGCTGGTGGTTGAGCAGCGGCTAGGGCTGCAACGTACACTACTATAAGGGTCAGAGTCTGATACATTGCGCTGGACTGAGACGGAGGGAACTGCAAGAGAAGAGAGAAGATTGGGAATGCTAGTGAACAGGATATACCAGGGCCCCAGGTGGTTATTTATACAGCCAGCCGTTTGTGATATGTTGCACCATGGGCCAAAGCTATTAAGCTTCTACATATTCTTGTATACGTCCTCTTCTTTATCAAACGGGCTAGGGCAACGGGCAACAATTGATCTACATGTATCATAGACGCATATTATAGCTCTATTGCGAAATTGACGAAGTGATGGATAGACGGCGCAAGTAGTAACTCCCTATATACGGCGAAGATGCATGAGGTCTACATAGGGTTGATATACCCCAACTTCCTCGGAGAACCTCCTCCAACTAACCCCACCGGTCCAGATCCTCCTCCATCATGACTCCAACTTATATCAACACCTCTTCTTCGTCTACTACCTCTTCTTCTTCGTCACCTCCTTCTTCACGACTCCTCATTGCAAGATACTAATCATCGCACCAATCACCAATCCCCCAAAATGGCACCAATCCACCGCATAGCCGTAATCCAATGGCACATCAAAGTACCGAACCCCACCATCACGAAGAAAAGAAACCCTACATCTAACCTCCCAAGGACCTGGCCATGGACGAGAACCACCAAAAGGCATGCACCTACATCCGCGAAGCAGCCTCCCAAGGCGTCAAACTAGCCGTTCTCCCAGAGTACACTGCCCTCCCTTATTCAAACAACACCCTCCAAACCAACCAACCAAACTAACCAAAAGAAAACAAAAGGTACCATCTAAACGCCTTCCCCCCAACAAACCCGCTCTACCTGCCGCAGACTGACTCCCAGATAACCACCAAATACCTCCAATCCTACCAAGCCCTCGCCAAGGAGCTCAACATCTGCATCGTCCCGGGTACAATCGTCGAAAACCACTCCTCCACCAGTACGACTACCAGTACCGATTCCACCGACCCCATCCTCTACAACACAGCCTACTTCATCTCCAACGACGGCAGCATCCTCGCCTCCTACCGGAAAAAGAACATCTGGCACCCGGAACGCCCCTACCTGACTTCTTCGGCGTCGGATCCACACGTTGCCTTCGATACCCCCATCGGCAAGGTCGGGCTGCTTATCTGCTGGGACTTGGCCTTTCCGGAGGCGTTTAGGGAGTTGATCGCTGCCGGGGCGGAGATGATTGTTGTTCCTACGTTTTGTATGTTCTCTCCCTTCCTCCCTCCCTTCCTCCCTCTCTCTCTCTCTGTGTGTGTATTTATTTGGGTATTGTGGTTGTCGGTTGTCGGGTTGTTTGGAGGCTGGGACTTGGTTAATGGTAGGCCTTGACAGGGACGAAAAACGATGCCTCAGCTGCGCTCCGGGCGAGGAATCCCGACTGCGAGAAGCTGTTTCTGGAGTCGGTGCTGACGGCGAGGTGTTTTGAGAATACCTGTGGGGTTGTGTTTGCGAATGCGGCGGGGCAGACGGAGGGGGATGGGTTTTTGGGATTATCCAGGGTGACGATGCCGGGGGTCGGGGTTGTAGGGTCTCTGGGGTGGGAGGAAGGCGTTTGTGTGGTGGATGTTGATATGGGGTTGGTTCGCGATGCGGAGGAGAATTATCGGGTCAGGGAGGATCTGGGGAGGGAAGGGTGGTATTATTCTTATCGGCATCAGGGGCGGGATTAGATTTTATATATCTATGGTGGGACTCAGGTTATGAGAGTCGGACCTAAGGAAAGCTCTATTCGATTTTAGAACTGTATATACATATACTGTACAACCCACTAGACTAAACTGCTCTGTATTCTAAGAACGAACAACAATCATTAGGCAATACAAATTCGTGAGATGAATCTTGTCCACTTGACATCCGAGAATGGGCTCCGTGGGAAAAACGCTCGTATCAGGACATATAGCATAAGGCATGGGGCATAGCTGCGAGCAACGACAAAGTAATCCCTCCCAAAAGGCGAACCAGCTGAAGCGAGACCGACGAAAGACTGAAATCGTATCTAAAACCAGGATTCTCGAACACATCGGACACCATTCGAAAAGATTACTGGACTTGGCTGACAATCTCGCTGGCGCGGGACAGACTCTCCACCATCTGTTGGCACTCCTTGCGCCTCCGCACCGTGTAGTCGCTTTCCTTGAGGAGCTCGTCCAGTTCGCCGTTGCGGTACATGTTCTCGAGGAGTTCGCGCTGCATCTCATCCTTGGTGAATCTAGAAGACATTAGTCGGAGGGAGCTGGGATAGGGCACGGAGACACATACTGGACAAGCATGTACATAATGGCCTTCGGGACCATGTCGATCATGGTCCGCTTCACGATGTTAAAGTAAGACGTGATGAGAAGTTCTGCTTATCATTAGTGCTTGTTCCCGGTACGCCAGACACTACACATACTGATAACTTCAACTTCGGTGCTCTCGCGCTCCGACAAGGAGGCCGACGCCTTCAGGGTTGGCGGTGGGGGCTCCATGGCCGCCATCTTCTTCTTGTTCTTCGAAGCCCAGAAGCTGCCGAAGAAGCCAGAGCCGCTGCTGCTTTCCGCATTGCCGAGATCGACCGACGGGCTGTTCGACCGGGGGGGAGGAAGAGGTTTGCCCGTCTTCGGGTCAACCTGAGTAGCTTACTGCCGGCTTGGCGCTCATTCACAATAGTCATGGCCTGCCCAAGTCAGTATCTAAGAACTAGCGCGCATAATCAAAACCAGATGGTATACGTACGCGGTGTCCGTTCAGGAAATCAGGGTGACCGGTGTTGATGTAGCACGCCTCCATGTTGATCAAGTCGCGAACAATCTTGTTGGTCGGCTCCATGCACTTCTTGAAGAAGCTGATGACCACGGCGTGGAACTTCTCCTTCAGCATGGGATACCTGCGGAACAACTGCTTGTTCAGGAGCTGTCCTAGGATGCGGACCAGTTCGTCATAGACCAAGGAGATACACTTCGTGCTGGGGTCCTCAAGCCTCTTGATCTGCTGCTTGACGATCAACTCGAAGGCAGTGGTTCCAACGAAAAGCGCAGGCGATGAACCCGAAGAGTTGTAGAGAATCGTCCGGATATCAATATCCTTAACCTGGTCGAAAGGATCCACCGCCTTGATACCGTTGGAGTAGAGTTCGTGGAACACGAAGCTGATACGAGCACCGCCGGACAACTCAATGCTGGACAGCTCCTGGTTATTACCCTCCAGCACCGTGCGATATTCATTGCTGAACTCTGTAATGATGTTCAGGATGATGTTAGCGCTATTGCCGAGCATGGAGTCTCCCAGCTGCGCAAGTTCGGCGGAGTACTTCTGAAGGGAGGACGAAATCCGCGCTTTGATATCGGGCAGGGTTTGCTTGATGTGCATCATAAGGATCTACGAACAGTTAGCAACCTGGATTGCCCCCATCCCCACCGGGCGAACGTACCAAGTTCAGCTTCCGCGCCAGATACGGCGTTCCACAGTACGAAGACTTGTTCCGATAGGCCTTGTGGCTCTCGAAGAAGTTCTTCTCATGCTCTAGAGCGTACGAGATGGGTCTCTTGTTCTCAATATCACGTTGACCTCGGTTGACCACTGGCACATAACCCAGGCGCAACGGGATAATCCTGCCCGCAAGAATATCCACGACGTCGGTTCCCTCGTCCATCAGATCGACCTTGGTCAAGACACCAATTGTACGCTGACCCTCCGGGTCGACTTCCCGTGCCAGCTTCAAACCATCGGAGTTGGCAAGATCTTGGTTGGCCGCGGTGACCGCAAGGATGATCGCGTTAGGTTTGCTGATGTACTTCAGAACCATATCCCTGATTTGCTTCTCAATGTCCTTGGGCTGGTCACCGACGGGGACCTTAGTCAAACCGGGCAAGTCGACCAGTGTGAGGGTCAGGACGTTGGGCGAGTAGATACGGAGGTTGATAGGCGCAGGGGAGATACCGGCATTGCGACCGACCTTCGACTCCGTTTCGCGCACAATCTCCTCGCGAATCTTGTTGAAATCGTAGAACTTCTGGCCGGGAATGTGCAGGAACTCTCCGTACTCATCCAGATTGGCGGCGCTATCCGTCGTATCCAACTTCTCCTCCTTAACTCCATTCGATTGAGCTGCGGGTTTGTTGATAAGCTGAAGAATGAGGGGTCTCCGAGTGACAATTCCGGACCCACGGGGGAGGCTAAGATGAGGTGAAGCCGTCAGTCACCTGCGTCGAATTCCCACCAGCACAGCAATAGTCACTTACAAATCCCGTCCGACAATATTCTCTAACACCGAACTCTTACCACTGGACTGTGAACCGACGACAGCAATCTGAGGCAAGTCGATGGGGTTGTGAACCTAAACAGAACAGGCGGTGTCAGTCGCGGCGAGGGGTTGAGAGAACAGAAGCGTCCTGAGAGCTTGATAATACGTACTCCGACTGTCGCGAAGACATCCTGGAGCTTATTGACCAGCGAGATCAAGCTCGGATCGTTGACATTTATTCTGTTTCCATCCGTCAGTCAATCCATACTGTCGGATATAGAGCACGAGGGGCCAGGGGCTGCGCACGAGGTCGGGCTTGCCATGGCTGGCAGCGAAGGCAAGAGACAGTCGCTCCAAAGGAAGAGGAAAATCTAAAGAGCGGAAAAAAAGGGGTAGAACAGAGAAGAATGAATATATTTGGGCAGGTAGACTGTATTATCCGACTTGCGGAGGTGGAAGTGGGAAGAGGAGAGAGCGGGAAGGTTGAGCGGCCAAGTGGTTGACTTTCGCTTGCGGTCCAGAATTCAATAAATCCAACGATAACCAGCGATAAGAACCGAAGTCCAGTTGTGTATACCCAACCACCCACGTTTGGTCAGGGACAACAGATGTCTGGCGTTCAAAGTGAGTTTTATGAGTGACTTTGCAACAGAGACTGTCCTTATTGTCAAGGTTATGACAGCGCAGAAAGCAGAGGTCATAAAAAGGTCACGATACCCAATAAGGCGGCCGCGTCATGTGCTATTGGCCACCCAAAGGCGGCCAAACAATGCTGCCTAAGTGATGAAGAGGAACAACAGTTACGATCAGGCAATCGATTCAGTGGCTGATGAATTCTCACAAAAGCTAAAACAGAAATAAACTGCACGAACTACAGAACATGGGAATTTGTTATGCTACAGGCAACCGAACAGTCCGGCCCGTCTGTCAACGTCCTCTCTATGTCCACCTACATCCATTTACTCATCCGACACCGACGCGAATCGCTCTGACATGGTCTGAAGAACCTTCTCGTACTGCAGTCGCTGAGTTAGCACCAATGTAGGTAGAACAAGGAAGATGACTACGAACCTTCTCTGAGACCTCTTGTTGGTTCTCCGGAACCTCGAACTTCATGCTCCGCAGGGCAGTCTGGATGTCGGCAGTGGCTTCGCGAACCTTGGACCAGTTTTGACCCTGAGCAATAGCTTTTTGCGCTTCATCGTGGTAGCCCATGAAGGCCTTCATCATATATTCTGTCTTCCACAGAGGGCAGAACTGATCGTAGTCACTGTATCCGTTTTGCTGAAGGAAATCATCCTTCACCATGGCAGCCACATCCAATGCGATCTTATCAGAATCACCCAGAGCGGCCTTACCGACCAGCTGCACGACCTGGTCGAGTTCTTCGGACTTGGTCAACAGCTCACGGATCTGGTCACGCAGGCGGGGGAAGTCGGGGTAGTCCTTCTCGTAGAACTTGTCCAAGACGGTCGTGTACTTGCTGTAGGACATCGAAGTGTTGACGGAAGGGAAATGCTTTCGCTGGGCCAGCTTCTTGTCGAGACCCCAGAACACTTGGACAATACCGAGGGTACTAGTAGTGACAGGGTCCGAGAAATCACCACCAGGAGGACTGACGGCACCGACGATACTGACACTGCCGACTCTCTCGGGGCTTCCCAGAGCAACACTCTTTCCAGCACGTTCATAGAAGGAAGCAAGCTTGGCACCCAGGTAGGCGGGGAAACCCTGGTCTGCAGGCATCTCTCCCAGACGACCGGAAAGTTCACGAAGCGCCTCGGCCCAACGAGAACTGGAATCGGCCATCATAGCCACGTTCTTACCCTGGTCACGGAAGTACTCCGCAATGGTGATACCGGTGTAAATGGAGGCCTCACGCGCGGCGACAGGCATGTTGGAAGTATTGGCGATCAGGCATGTACGCTTCATGATAGGCTCTTTGCGACCATCGATCTCGATCGAAAGCTTTAAGGGGCGATTATCAGATTAGCACCGAAGAAATCATGGCGGGAGCAGGTGAGGTAGAATCGCATACCTCGGGGAAGTCCATCAACACTTCAGCCATCTCGTTACCACGCTCACCACAACCAACGTAGACGATGATATCACTGTTGGAGAACTTGGACACGGACTGCGAAATGACAGTCTTACCACATCCAAAAGCACCCGGAATACAGACAGTACCACCCTGCACACTAGGGAACAGAGAGTCCAGCACTCTCTGGCCGACGATGAAGGGTGCGTCGGATGGAACCTTCTCGTTGACAGGTCTGGGCACACGAACAGGCCATGTCTGCATCATACCAAACTCGGTCTTCTTGCCGTCAAATTCGATCTCCAACAGCTTCTCCTCGACTGTGTAGCTTCCAGCCTCTGCGATCCGGGTAATGGTACCCCGAGCGCGGGGCGGGAGAAGGATTTTATGGTCGCTCATCAAGCTGTTCTCGAACACGGAACCCCAGACGTCACCTCCCGTGATGTGGTCGCCCACCTTGTATTGACCGGGCGTGAAGTCCCACTTCTTCTCGCGATCCAGCGCGTTCACAGTAATACCACGGGGGATGTAGATTCCTTTGGCTGGTGGTAGATCGCTTTCAGGGGGCGTTGGATACCGTCGTAGATCGTTTCCATCAAACCAGGACCCAGTTCCACCGCTAGGGGCTTACCCGTCCTCTCGACAGGGTCGCCGACCGTCACACCATCTGCGGAGTTGGAGCGATGTTAGACTGTCAATCCGAGTCGGGCGCAAAATGGATGCGAAAGCGTACCAGTTTCCTCGTAGACTTGAATGGTGGCCTTATCGCCATCGAGACGGATAACTTCACCGACGAGCTGATCTTTGCCGACACGACACTGGATTCAGGGGACAACTTTAGCACAATCGAAAGCCAACTCCGATGAGGGAAGTACAACCCATCGCAAAAGTGAGACTAGGGTTCATGCCGATGGCGGGGTGGGACAACATACCAATCGTACATGGCACAGCCGATCATGTTCTCGGCCACGACGACGGGACCGGAGACAGAGAAGACGGAGCCATGGTGGGCCTCAGCTTGAGGGCCCTTTCCGGAGGGGGCCATAATGCGAATAGCCGGAGGGTGAACAGATGAGGAGGAGGGAGAAGGATTGAAGGTGGTGGTAGGGGTCGGGAAGGAACTGGAGCTGGAGCTGGAGCTGGAAGACGGGGAAGTGGGTGAGTCGGGGAGCGGTGGCAGTTGGTCGATGCCCGTGGGCGGTGATGACGACGATAACAACAATGGTTGGTCACTCCCACCACCACTACTGCAGCTGGCCTCTATCAGATCCAGCAAGGAGGGCCGTGTTTTCAACCGACGCACGCCTAAGCCTAACATTCGGCGGTGCTGTGGTGTTACATGCAAGTGCCTGATGGAAGGGTGGGATTTATTTGACGATCGCCCAACTTCGTTAGCTCCGTCGGATCAATCGATGAGGCGCTGCGAAGAGTTCCTCAGCACCCCGTGTCTAGGCTCCATAAATGGATAGGTTACGGAGTACTCACTGGGTCTAGTGTTCTTTCAAGGACTGGTCATATGCACAGACACGGGCTCGAGTATTCATCAAGTGGACGGAACTTAAGTTGTTGGTCATAGTTTCTCAGTGGGTATTCTTCTGGCCGCCCAGAAACTATGCACGGGACGTAGAAATTACTATGCTGACGATTTCGCTAACAAAGGAACGGTATACAATAATTAACTTGATCTGGAGACCAGCTATAATTCGGAAACCTCAACTTCCGAGTGCTGACATAGCTATGATATTCAAGTACAGAGATGACCTGTGATCCGCAGATCTGTACTGGTCAACCTGTAACATATCGTGTATGTCCCTTGTAAAGCTTCCTGCTGGACAAACAAAGTGCCGGCAAGCGGATCAAGGGTCCATGGATCAACATCGGCTATCTTGTGGTTCAACGTCTTGATATACCGGGACACGTGAAGGCGGATCAGCGAGTAATGGGATAGGACCGCCATGGAGCATAGATGTGCGGGGAAGTGCAGCATCCGAGGCTTGCATTAGAGATCATGATTAAGAATACTTATTCAGGGATGACTGCTACCTCGTGGTGTCATTTATTTATAAAGTAGGTGCACCCCTCTATAAACAGACCGACATGCAGGCTGCTGCAGGTGTAACTGGTCTACCCATATTTACCTGAGTTGCCATCGGATTTGATACATATTGTGTGCTTCGCGACGTTTCTTTAGCATCATTTCATCAGTACTGGGTATCATCAATATGGCCCAACAGAGGAGCACGAATGCAAAGATTTACAAATGCTGGGGCTATACGTTCGAATGGATCGACGGCCTTCACTCTCCAGTGGAGCAGTTGCACTCCATCATGCTCAACTATGACAAACTTGTAGATGAGTGTCTTGATCGCCTGGATGAGATCTCACCCCCAGGAAGTGCCCGTGCAAAGAGCACAGGGAGCCCCGACGCTCGAACACCGAAGAGAGACCTCTACTCTCTGCTGGAGAAGCACGCAAAAGACGATCCAAAGCTCGACGAACTGTGGTCTGAGGTCAACACCGTCCCGGACTGGGTCGAGTGGGAACAAATTAAACGGGGTCAAGAAGTGTTCTTCCGCTATGGAACACCGATTCTCAATGTAGTAAGTCGGCGCATGGTTCAACTGTTCTAGCGCGTAGTCCCACTCATGGAGTTCATAGCTCGGCTTTCAAAGCCTCCTCGGCGGAATGTTCGTCTCCTGAAAAAGGAATACCTGAGTTAGGACTGACATGCTAGTGTAGGGGTTCCCCCCGAGTTGTTGAGACCTTGGCCCGGACTGGAGGTTTCTCGGCGGACGTTGTACGGCGCAGGCTGCTGGAAACTCTACAGCACATCCTTCAGGTGTCCCTATCATTGGACTCGATAAAGCCTGGGGGTAAAGGTCATATCTCCTCCGTCCGAGTCCGGTTGTTACATGGATCGGTCCGTCGTAGGGTGCTGAGCCTTGTCAAATACAGACCCGAGTACTACGACATCAAGAAATACGGGATTCCTATTAACGACTTGGATTGCATTGGAACTATCCACACGTTCTCAACGAGTGTGGTCTTCCTTGGGCTTCCACGACAAGGTATCTTTTTGAGGAACCAGGAAATTGACGATTATATTGCCCTTTGGAGACTTGTCGCGTATTACATGGGCACACCAACGGAGTGCTTCGAGACAACGGCTCGGGCACGAGCGATGATGGAGTCGATCTCGGTGTCAGAGTTAGGCCCAACCGATACTGGTAGGATACTGGCGCAGAACATCATTATTGGCCTCGAAAACACAGCCCCCACATATGCGTCGAAGGAATACCTTGAGGCTATGGCGAGAAAACTCAACGGTGACGAGCTATCTGATAGACTTGACCTTCCGCGTCCCTCTTTATACTACCAAGCACTCGTGTATGGGCATTGTATAATGGTCATGGCCACGTGCTATGGAATTCGAGTGTTTCCGATGCTCGATCAAGCTTTCATTAAGGTAGACTTTGTCCTGATTATCCTCTGTTTGTGGAGGTGTCCCAGAAAACAACCCCATTCACCCATGTATTGACCATGTCTAGTTACGTCGCAAACTCTATTATAGCCTCATTATGGACAAGAAAGATGGACTAGGAGGCGAAAGTTTCTTCGAATTCAAATACGTACCGTTTTACAGTCGCACAACGCGTTTAGGGAGACGCAGGGTGTCCCAACCGGCATGGTGCGGTGTAGAGACTCTGGGACAGCTAGGTCTTCTCACTGCGCTCCTTGCTGGAGTGGCCCTGTTTTGCGGGGCTATTTATGGATTCAGGGTGCTGGCCCCCATTGTTGTTCCGGCTGCATTCATCCCAGAGGTTTATTGAAGAAACGGTGCGGCCAATGTTCTGTCAAGGGGAATTTACTGGGTCTACTGTATCCATTCTCGTCTCATGATAATGATAGCGACTAGTTCCTTATATCTGAATATGGAAACAGGTCTCGTGTGCCTGGAGAGATAGCAAACCTTTTTAATAGGTCCAGGAACCAACCTTGAAGGTCTTCAGGATGATCTAGACAAGATCTTCAGCATCTTCAGTACATGGTCCACTTATTGAGTCCTTGTTCGGCTGGGTCACGCCACAATGACGCCATAGAAGAAAGAAACATTAAATAACCTCAAGAACTAATCGGTTTTCCTGCATGAAAATTTAGATTCAATTTCAACTGATCCGTTAACTCTAACCCGAGGACTTATCATGGTCGATGATGGTATCGTCGTGCCGTTGGTGGGCGCCTTACAAGCTTGCGTCTCCGTTCTGCTGACCATGAGCTACGGGGTCGCAGCGCAAAGGCTACGATTAATTCAGGAGCACTCAATCAATGATATGGCTGGACTAGGAGTGAAGCTGTTTCTCCCCGCTTTAATCATCATCAATCTAGGCGAACAGCTGCAATTAGGAAATGCGTTGAACTACATCCCCGTTCTCAGTACTGCTCCCCCGAACCATCTCGGAAATTGATAATAACCTCTGCATTGCCAGTTTGGTCCATTCTTTACACCAGTGTCTCGATTGGCCTAGCATATTTCGTCTCCAAGGGACTGAAGCTCCCGCACTGGGTGACGCCTGCCTGCGCATTCAACAACACGACATCCCTGCCGCTCCTCTTGCTGCAATCGCTGGAAAGCGTGGGCAGTCTAAAGCCGCTTATTAAGGACGGTGACACCGAGTCTGAGGCTATTTCTCGTGCCCAGAGCTACTTTCTACTCTGCGCTGTAGTTAGTAAAACGATCGGTTACGTCGTTGGTCCCAAGCTACTCCAGCACGGCAACGAGTCCACCGATTCGGAGAATCAAGAAGCAGACGACACAGATCCCGAAACGCAAAATGGCACCGCTGAACACCACGTCGACGAGGAGACATCCCTTCTTCCCCAGCGAGCGCACAAAGCCCGCCGCAACATCTCCAACAGTATCCGGCACGGAACCCAGCGCATTTCATCCATGTTCCCCAAGCGCATCCGACAGAGACTTATGGCCCCGTTTGAGTCCCCCTTTGCCGATGTTGCGATCGGCTGTACCGTGATCGGTGTGGTTCTGGGTCTGGTGCCGCAGTTGCATAAAGCGTTCTTCAATAAATACGAGGACGGCGGGATCTTCAACGCTTGGCTGACGTCGAGTGTCAAGAATATTGGCAAGTTGTTCACGACGTTCCAGATCTTTGTGGTGGGATGTAAGCTGGGCGTCAGCTTTGAGAAGATGAAAACTAGTGGTGATTCGGGGCGAATACCTCTGGAGGCGATTGGGACGATTTTTCTCGTTCGTTTAGTGATATGGCCTGCGTAGGTTTTCTGGGATTGGGGTCGCATGACTGCGAGATGCTAACGAATGATATATATAGACTCAGTATCTCCGTTATATATGGCTTGGCTAAGAATACCAATATTGTGTTAACTGATCCTATTCTCTGGTTCAGTTTGATGCTCATGCCGGCTGGACCTCCGGCATTGGTGATATCCGGATTGGCCGAGTTGGCTCAGATTTCGGAGCTGGAGAAGATGGCTATTGCCAAATCGTTGTCTGTAAGTCAGGAAATATGTGGGCCCGCCCAAGGTTTCTTGCTAATCATTGCAGGCGATGTACGTGTTATCGCCATTTGTATGCTTCAGCATCACGGGCGCTCTAAAAGCATCTCAAGCGGCACTGGAGCAGAGGAACTCCACATAGATGTGGTGCTTTGGGATTATACGAATTTTAGAATTATATGTATATATATGAAACAATATACGGTAGACCGTTTTAAGGAGAGTGTATTAAGTAGTATTTCAACATCATGTCCAAAATCACGCTTAGACAGTATTCCAATTCGTCTCCATCGCCTTCGTTCAACATCATCAGCTTGATCGGATTTCTCGCCTTAATCAAGTGCGGGCGAGTACATTACTTCTTTACAAAGAATCAGTGATGTATAACACAGGATAACCTATAGCTATACTTACTCCGCAGTTCTTGCACTGGCAGTTCTGGCCACAAGTGCAACTCTGGGGGCCGGAGCAGCCACAGGTATTTCCGCAATCACAGCCCATAGTGGCGTATCAGGTAGCTTTGTAGAAAGTATACGTGAGTTGCAGAGGTATATAGTAGATGTGCACAAGATTATAGCATGAAGTTGATCTTGAATAACCTCATGTTGTTAGCGTGGTTCGCCCAATTTATATAACCCGCAGGATGTGGGGAAACCGAGACAGCATCATAATGAGGTCAGAGACCATGGTAATTTTTATTTTTTGGGGTCATACTTTTTACGATGTTGAACCGTTCATACGATTGGCTCCATTTCATCGCTTGTCGTTGTGTCGGCCGAGGTTCAGTTTCCTATTTGTGGTACATTAACCATGGATGGCTTGTAGGGTTACTAGTTTAGTATGCTAACGTCGCGTCTAGAACTCCAACAGTATGGGGAGATGATCGGGTAGTTCGGAGATCCTGTTTGATACACAAGTACTCCGTACTCCGTACTAGTATGGTAGACACAATCTTCGTTCCGGAAACGTCCTTTGCTAACGGTCCTCTTAGATTTACGGAGTATAGAACTAAACTAGACCGCTTTACACTGTATGGG
>NW_015378608.1:0-17992 GCF_001204775.2 Aspergillus nomiae NRRL 13137
ATACTAGAATATACCTTGCACGTCGGGTAAATGAACTTGGAAGCCACTGAAATTGACCGATATACCGTCTACACTGCGTGTTCACGCCCAAGGCGTCCTGCACGTATGAAAGAAAGTGTCTTGGCCACAACACCGGCAGATGTAAGGATCATTCCCAATTTGGCAGATGCTGATGAGTAGCGAACGACAATAGCACCATGGAAGGCAAGTGGATGTCTCCTTGCCGGCGCAGATCTTGAGGTATCGCTTGAGGTCATGGCCTTCTAGTAGCAGACATCACGCTTGTCCTGCCGGTTATCGAGAGGTGTCTGCACATGGAGCTAGCTGCTCTCTTCATCGTAGACGTGACACTTATCAGACTCATATGAGTCTCATTTACCTTCTGTCCTGAGAGATACATGTTGGCGGTGCCTGAGAAACCCATCTCTCGGACATATTCTTTCCTCAAGCGCCCTGAAAAAACGAACGAGGAAATCCCGCATGTGCTCACTATGACTACCCGTACTTACGGATTTCCAATTCATCCTGTTCGAGGCTGACAGGGGCGAATCGTATGTCTAACCCGGCCATATTCTTCTATCTCCCGTCATGAGAAAACCGAGATGTGCTGCAACTCCCCGGTAGAGATTACACTGCAGTAAAACATACTCCAGAGAGTTACGATGCTAAAACGCCCAGATACAAGGGGTAAGTAACGACTCCAAGGATGCAGGGAGACGAGATCCTGTGGGTGGTAGGGCTATGTTGTGCCACTAAGATCGTGGGCCATCCCGTGAGGGTAACCGATATAGGCGCAAGCCAGCGACACGGAATGCCCAAGCTTGAAGAGTAATTTCTATTTACTAACCCTCAAACCCCTGGCAACGTGGGGTTCCATCTCCTGTGCCTGCGTTTGGCATTCAATCCGTCATTTGAAGGCACGTGTCACTGTTGCAATTATATTTTGACGTGCTCTGCTCGGCGACAGGAATGCCTTTGATCATGAGTTAACGTTTCTTGCTTACACAGGAACTTCTCCGCCCCCATAGAATTCTGCGTGCAGTGGGTTTGATCTACGCGCTAGCAAAAACCAAAAGGAATTCAATAGCATCCATCCATTATCGGATAGTCTAACTGCGTAGAACTAGCACTAAAGGCCTACAGAATTAGGCCAGCGTAAACCAGTAATGGGAAAATCTCTAGCCACTAATCCCACTATGTTCGCCACACAAAGCCTCAACCGGTCATTGGTTGTCAACGAGGCAAGGGTCTCAAAAGTTATTCTGGCTTGCTAGCATTGGGAAAGTGTCGGAGAGGGGCGGGAGCAAAGAAACAACACGGAATTTTAGAGAAGATGAGGGACTGATCGAGACGAACAGCCAACGGTATGGACCAACAAGAAAGTACCGGGATCATAGTCCATGCAGATTTATATTTAAGGTCTAATAGATATTGCTGTGCGCGTCGACAGCAATTCGTCTGTGTGTATTGTATTGTTTCTCCAGACTGTACCGTACCAAATACAGGGAGAGCGAAAGCCGAATACGCGGTCAACCGTGGAAAGTGGGGTGGAATTGCCATTACCCGAGATTGCAACCAATGACACGCTAGATCGTGTTACATCGGCCTTTCCAGGTGTAAGTTTGTTCTTTACCTTTCCGTGAAGGCGGCCACCAACGTACGTCAACTGACACGACCAAGGTACTATAGTAGTAGTGAGAACCATGAAGATAATACCAATCAGTCGCCATTATGAGGGTGTCTCCGCTAGTATGGGGTTCAGAGCTGACTACATACCTCAACCAGGCATATTACAAACCAGAAATCATCCAATTCCCATTCTTCAGGGTATTTTACACTGCGCGGTTTGACCTGCCGTATATATCATAGACACAAACAAGATGAACCACCAAGCGCACAAATACGGGGCGCTTGACGGCTCGATTCCAACATGAACATAAAGGGCGGATACATGCTCGAGCCCCGCATTCGTAGGACTTAGTAGGTGGATTACCCCGGAAGCATTAAGGTTTAGCGGATCGCTTCCCCGCTTCCAATGCCAACCTCCTTATATCATCAACCTCGAATTAGGTAGTGCCTACCAGCCTTTTCCTTTCGGACCACCTCACTCTGTAATGGCCACATTTCGTTGGGACTTCACCAGCAACGTCGAGCATCGGAAGCCTCACCCACCCCATCGACCGAAAGCAATGGGGAGAAAACCTCAAGCGTGCGTGCCTTGCCATGAGCGCAAGGTGCGTTGTGATGCGGCAAGGACGGGGATACCGTGCTCCAGATGCGTCATTTGTAAGCGGGCAGATAGCTGCATTGCTGTAGCGAACGGGGAGAAGAGTCGAAGGTTCCATGTGCCTTGACGATCGACAGCGTTGGGATGCTGATATGAACTTCAGAAAGCCAAAGAACACCCACGGTCAAGTTCCTACTCAACGCCAACAGTCAAAGGCGGCTGAAGGCGACCTACGAAGTCATGCTTTCAATTCGACCCCGTCGATAAATCATGCCAATGGCTCCATCACGAATCACGCGACTTTAGGGGCAGATCAGAGTGACGGGCGACCGGTCAGTCATCTCAGAAATATCTCGGATTCATTTCCCACACTGACGATCATCTCAGCCAACACTGGTACCCACAAGACCACCCGAGATGTCGTTCACGACGCAAACAAATCTTCCTCCCTTGCAGGAACCACTGCCTCACCGTTCGCCGTCGTCCGGGGTCAGTGCCCGAGAGGAACAATCAGCAGAATTGCCTAATGAGCAGCAGATGCGTGACGATTCGCCTGATCTAGCCCGATTGAATGGTTCATCACAGGTTGAGGAAGGAGAAGCAGACTATCATGAGGGCATCAGTTCCATTTATATCCTTAGTGAGGCTCTCGGGTGCTCGACTTCGAATAACTTGGCGGAAAGAATCCTGCGAGAAAGCCCTGGGGGGGTATCCGAATTAGATGACGTTGATTCCGCCTATTTGAGACACAAAGGAGTGTACAATATTCCTGTCTCAGCCGTGTGGTAAGTCACCAACTCTCGGGGTCCCCCAATAAAAATTTTAATCCACGGAATGAACAGTGATCAATTAATTCGGCTATTTTTTGACCGAGTCTACGCGTATGCTCCTGTGTTTGATCGTGTCAGATTTACCAGGGATTATCGACAGCAGAAACCTTCCTTGTTTCTCCTCCACGCTATTCTTGCCAGTGCCATTCCCCATGCCTCCATTGAATTATTGCATGACGCTGGGTTTGACGATCATATCACGGCTCAAAGGTGCTTCTTCACCCGGGCAAAGCTACTGCATGACGTGGGAGGCGAGAAGAGTCAAGTCCGGATTCTCCAAGGCTCACTATTCCTCGCCATGTCCCCTGTGTCCCGTGACATGGAGAAGGATCACCGCTACTGGATTTCAAACGCTGCTCGCATCGCGATCCGGCTGGGCCTGCATCGAAGCAGGACTGCAAGCAACTTTGATCCGGACTCGCGGAAAATCTACCGTCGTATCTGGTGGGTTGTATACAGTTGGGATACGCTGTTGGCCCTGCATGGACTGGAAGCCGTGCGCTCGTTTCAACACGGCGAATTTGACACTCCGACTCTCACGAAGGATGACTGGGGGGAGGAAAATATCTCACCAGACATCGAAGACCTTCTTCGCCCTATTCCAGAGTTACACAAGTCTTTTCTCATCGAAAGCTGCAAACTTCAGTTCGGTGGTATGTATTTCCAAGCTCCCTCGATTGACAACTCTTACACTAACTACTGGGAACAGTTGGCCGATTCTGGAAGGATTTTATTTCGTCAGAGTCTGGCTCTGCAGTTGAGCAAATCAGAGACTTCATGGCATCCTGGCGTCGCTCGCTTCAAGAAGGCTTAAAAGTATCCGATGTGCAAGATTGGAATGAAAGTAACTTTTGGGCCCTGTACCTAAATACTAGATGTTACGTTTGCGAATGCGTCATTTATCGAATGCTTCGGAGCCACCTACGCCCATCGAAGAATGCCCTGTACCAGCTCGCAGATAAGAACCTAACGAGCGCCATGTTTGAGCTGGATGTTATGCTAGGTCGAATATCAGCCAATCGAATGGCTCAATATTGCCCATGGTTTGTGTACGGCCCCCCAAGTTCTTTACCTATGAATACACATTTGCTAACGGCATCCAGGTACACCTGCGCTTGTACTGCACTAGCACTGCATATAGAGAAAGCGGTAACGACTCCGGTCAGCACTCATGAAAAATACCTCAATATCTTCCGAATCCACAGCGAGTTGGAATTTCTGCGTGAGCTTTCCAAAATGTCGTCACTGAACAAATCGTCACTGCAAATGTTTGAAAAGATTATTCGTACCACTGGTCTCTGCATATCGATGTCTGAAGCCTCGACCCCATCCGGCCAGGAATTAGAGAGTGAGTTTGTTTTCAACCCTCCCTCGGAAACTCCAAGACGATACGCGCTACAGACAACGCAGGGACTGTGTACGGGCGACTCGGAATTTGCTCTCGGGTTGAATATTCCGGACTTCGAACTGCCTTTTGACTTCCAATTCGGCCCTCTTGGCCTAATGATATGGTCAACGACCTAGTTGGCTCGATGGATATTGATACTGGTCAAGACTTTCATGGCATCCTGCCATGAATTTTGCTCCTTCTTTCTGCATAGCGAGGGAGGTCATGTGGGAAATAGAAGCACAGGGTAGTGATTTCCTGGCCGCATTCCAGAACGAGAATATTGTATAACGCATATGCCGCTGTCGCCGGGTTGAACATTTGTAGCTGCTGGGGTGTCGACTGGCGTAATCTGGGCTTCCTCCTTGAACCAATCTTGATCCACGGTTTACTTACGAAATATCTATATCTCGATATTAATATTGTGAGATGCCATCGTCGAGGATGGTAGTTGGGATAATGCTGGAGAGAGCGTTTAGATCAGTGTTCGCCGACACTGCGTGGTGTATTGCTTTCAGCTTTGGACTCAGTAGACCAATCCTCAGGGTTGAATTTGTAGAGGCCTCAAATACAGCGCATTCCGGGGTATCCTAAATGGGCCAAAGTGATTGATATATTCACGTCAGTTCATTGCTGGTCTATCGGTGAACTCAATTTACCCGATTGTTAGAAATTGAATTTATTCGGCTTTCTTTATCCTTTGGTTCTTGATTGCTTTCGGTATAATATTCAGTGATAGGAGAAAACAGGCTTGAAAAATAAGCCGTGGAGGATCTTCGAGTGATGTTCTGTAGAATGAAGTAAAATATGTTAAGGCCGGTAATTGTAGAACCTTTGCCGACTCGGTTACTTTTTATGTTTCACTTGATATCTGACGTAGGAAGTAGTATAGATCTAGAAGCGAGAATATTGAATCCCTAAACGAGGAATGAGTAGAGATCCATGTCTCGTCATACGGTTCGCTGGGAAGTGAATGAAGGTAATTGACGCTGATCAACACGCACGCACTGCTCGCAATTAAGTCCATATAGGTTTCAAAACAGCATTCAGGTCCAGAATATTATAGCCTTCATTTAACCCAAGAACCAATTCTGGGTTTACCGCTCTCCCCCTAACTTACCGGAAACGGAGTCATGGCCGAAGAGCTAACTTCGTTGCATGTTTGTCAATTGCCGACGGCATTGGTATAGAGTTAACAATATTTTGGTATTCCTTTATGCGAATATAAATTTTCATGGTTAAAGCTTCTCTTGGTCGAAGTTGAATTGACAAGTGAGACTTGAATATAAATATGCGCCTGCCCATCACTACCTGACTCGCTACTCAAGGTCGTTTCTCCGCATCAAATTTTGGTACTTCAAAATGAAGTCATATTTTGGACTGAAAGGATCCAGATTGCGATACGCAATCTGGATGGAGGCTTGCTTTGCGGTCATGATTTTTGGCTATAATTCCGCAAGCGCTGGTGGTGTGCTAGGGCTGCCAGGTTTCAACAAGCAATTCCCTGCTATGGACACTACCAACGTACCGGAGGACCGAAGGCAACATAACTCTACAATACAAGGTATGCCACAGTGACTTGAAGTCGGGAATGACATCCATTCACTGAGAGATAGGCACGGTGGTTGCATTGTTCACACTTCTTGGGGCCTTTGGGGCTTTATCTTGCATCAGCTTCGGAGACCGTCTGGGCCGAAAGCGAACTATTTTCATCGCCAGCGCTATCCAAGCCGTCGGGGCTATCCTGCAGGCGTCTTCCTTCCAGCTGGCTCAGTTCATTGTCGCTCGTATCATTCTCGGGCTCGGCACCGGAGGCTTAGTCGCGACGATTTCGTTATGGCAATCGGAGCTGGTCAAAGCAGAGAGCAGAGGTCGTCACGTTTCTGCATTTGGTATATTCGCTGGCATGGGCACCTCTGCTGCACTATGGATTAGCTTTGGCATATCCTTTGCCCCGGAATCGTCGGTCAAATGGAGATTTCCCCTCGCATTCACAACGCTCCTCTCCGTCGTCGTCTGTGGGTTCATTTTTCATCTCCCGGAAAGCCCTCGCTGGCTTTGTAAGGTGGACCGGATTGAGGAAGCGAGGGGCGTGCTGGCCGCTCTCTACGACGAAGATACCCATTCCGAGTCAGTTGATCAGATCATGCGAGACATCCTCCTCTCCCTCCAGATGTCCGAGAACAAGAGCCTTCAGTCGCTGCTCGATATGAAGCCACAACGAAATCTCCAAAGGCTCATCCTTGCTGCAACCGTCCAAATGCTGCTGCAACTGACTGGCATCAATGCAATCACCTATTATGCACCGACGATCTACTCGAAGCAGCTTGGATTTCCTCCCCGTCAGGCATTTGTATTGGCTGCTGCTTCTCAGGCAGTCTTCATCATTGGATCTTTCGTGTGCGCTTATACGGTCGACCGGTTCGGTCGCCGAAAGCTGCTGCTGTCTAGCTCGATAGGTCTTACGATTTGCATGGCCTGCCTCACTGGTGTGGTCTCGAATCCAAATAACGACGCTGCTCTTCGGTCAGGGGTATTCTTTTTGTACCTTTTCTATTTCGTGGCCTCTCTTGGCTATCTTGGGCTCCCGTTTCTTTATGCCAGTGAATTGGCCCCAGTGCACCTCCGAGCCCCGGTGTGTGGGATTTCTACCGCGACATCTTGGTTTTTCAACTTCCTGGTTGCAGAAATCACCCCTGTCGCTATCGAAAGTATTGGCTATCGGTACTTCATTCTCTGGTGTGCAACAAACGCAGCCGCCATTCCTATTGTCTACTTCTTCTTCCCTGAGACAGCGGGAAGATCGTTGGAGGAGATTGAAGAGATATTTAGATCATCCAAGACGGTTCTCGAAGCGGTTCATCTGTCCAGGACGATGCCGAGGCTCAGTCTGTCGGTTCTTCATGAGGCGGCAAAGGAAACAATGGATATCTCACCAAAGTCGGATGAATTGGAGTAGCTTTTCCTAGGCAGTCTGTGTCAATGTGTTATTAAAGCCAAGCAGCAATTTGAAGAGGTCCAAATACTAGTTCTTGTCTCCGGAACGTTGATTGCTGAAGGATGGACTATGTTCGAGCGCAGATGTCTATGGTATACTTTGAAACCATTCTCTCTCCGTAGCCTAATTATTAGACTAACTCGATGTACAAACGCCTAAACTGCCATACATAGATAAATAGAGATATGATACGACTGTCTATAGTTGAATTAGAGCAAACAATGTTCGGAAGGAAGAATGGGTTGGCAGCCCTCTCCGAAGCGCATGCCCATAGACCGAGGCATTTGCGTAAGCCGAGCATTGATTTCCCGATCATTCAAAGAGGCTCGCGTGCGACGATAATGCTTTCTCGCAAATGTGCCAGATCGGGTCATAAATAGTCACTGGCGCCGTATATCGTTAAGTGGAGAGGTAGCTAGAAAGTCACACAGTAGTCGCTCCTGGTACTTAACCCTTCCCTTCTTTTGTCTTCCAACATTTGATCGCTTGGGAAATACCATTTTCCTCTAACCCTAGTGTCAGTGCTTGGTTTTCTTCTCGGCAATCTACAAGAAATGTTATCCATTCACTGGGGGGAGATACGGGCCCATCCATTGCTCACACTGAAGATCTTATGTCTTGCTGTGCTGCGGTCTACTTGCGTTTTGATTTGTGCCATCTTTTTTCCCGGGTCCCTCAAGCCTCTCTCGATTCGGAACTCGATTGCCAGAGCCTGGGTTGGGACTACTCTCTCAACACTGGGAAGCAGTTTGTATAGCGAGCCTCGAAATCACCGCGAGATTTTGATACGGAACAATGGCTTTGACGGATATGTTGTCCCATCGACAGATTCGTCCGACATACGAACTAGTGATGCGGTTATAATATTTGCACATGGCGGTGGAATGATATCGGGACATCCATTGCAATATCTAAAGACCTATCAACGGTGGGCGGCCAAAGGCCAGAGAAGTGGAAAGAAATTGGTGTTTGTTGCGGTAAAATATCGTGAGTGAAACGGTACTCTCTGGGCTCTAGACATCTGCTAACTCAATCTACGAGAGCACAGCTCTTTCAGTCTCTCAGAAATGGCCCGCACAGCGTGAATCAATGCTGGCAGCTTATCGCTGGGTCCTCCAGTGTGGAGCCTTACCCGAGCAAGTAGTTTTCGCAGGTGACTCCGCCGGAGGCAATCTCGCGATGCTCACCCTGCTCTATATTCGTGATCATGGAAAGACCTGCGGGCTTTCTCTGCCGAACTGCGCAGTCCTCATATCACCTTGGCTTGATATGACCGGTGCGAGGACCATCGGATCTCCCAATGTTCGCCACGATATTGTGTTGGAATATGATACGGCCGTTCCTATTTTGCTCGATGCGCTAAAGCCTTCTGACCTTCCTCCCGATACTCCAGAAATATCTAGCTTGCTCACCCATGACGTTTCTGGCTACCGCCACAACTGCTGATTTATGGCAGCACGGAGATATTGGCGAGTGACAGCCAAAGGTGGTATCAAAAGTGTATGAAAGCCGGTATCGAGGTCACAGAGGTGGCGATGGAGGGCGAGATGCACACATTTGCCATGGGATGGCCTATTTGCGGTCTTGAAATTCAGGCCAAGATGGATGAGATTATCTGCAAATTCATTCTGGATGCCGTCTGTTAGTCATCATATAGTATTTCTGAACCATGGAGAAAGCACGAGATAGAAGGATCCTCGCTGCAGGACTATGCATCTTCTTATTATTATATCTGCCTCTCACGCTAGATCAATGCGTAGCTACTTTCCCTAGGGCCCCCTCCAACGTGCTTGGATTTCTCGCCAGCTCAGGGTCTTCCCCTTTCCATTTTGGTGCTCGCCCTGAGCGGCCTCCGGCGATTGCTGTGGAGGTGAGTGTGCTCTGAGTATGCTAGCGTTAATAATATCGAGCCCTACTGGTGGGATCTTCATGACGGTTTCTTTCTGTGTAATGATATATCTCCCCCGGAGCTTAGTAACCTGAAGTTGCGTGGCCGATTCCGACGGTGTCATCCTGTTCGGGGCGTAGGAGTTTCAAACACCGCAAAAGCCGAAAACGCCGGAGAGCCCCAAGTCGCAAAATCGCAAAATCGCAAAATCGCAAAATCTGATGACACCAATAAAACGGAGGATGCGAGATTTCCCCAGTCTGATTGGAACCCAACTTTCAGTAAGGAAAAGTGATTATCCCTTCGATCCCCGTCTCATCTCTCACCGGAAACAATCCAACTGCGACTGAGTTGGAAGGCCCACCCGCAGGAGGACATGGCTACTAATCTGCAGGATCAATCCGACTGACAGAGAACCTTTCACGAAAAGTCGGATAGATTCATCGCAATCGCAGGAGTGTTCTTCATATCGGATAGATTTTCATCCGCCTCTTACCATGTAGCGATGGTGTAACACGCCCATCCACACGCAATCTATCCAGCCCGGCCGCCCAAGCCCTCTCTCTCCAAAACCAGCGGCGGAAACTACCCCAACGTGCTGCACAACAACTCCAAGACTGCGCAGATCTCCGTCATCAAAAGTCAGTATCCACAGCTCGCGGAGAAGATGAGTCTCGTGCAGATCGGCCACTACGTGACGAACTGGAAGATGTCGCTGCCGTTGGCGCCGCAGAAGCAATCTGATGGGGAG
Organism: Aspergillus nomiae NRRL 13137; assembly: GCF_001204775.2. Classification (NCBI taxonomy): domain Eukaryota; kingdom Fungi; phylum Ascomycota; class Eurotiomycetes; order Eurotiales; family Aspergillaceae; genus Aspergillus; species Aspergillus nomiae. Next base: position 10,082 of record NW_015378608.1, read on the forward strand.
GGGGGTTCTCATTAAACGAACGTTTTTGCCTGGGTCGGTGATGCCGTTTGTCGTGACGCAGAAGGATACGGGGGCATTTGTTAAGGCCTTGGTGGTGGATCTTCCGGCTAGGACACACTCACTCGGGGTGTCGGAGTTGATAACCTGGCCGCAGTGGACGGAGCTCTGGGGGCAGGTCCATGGGGCTACAGCGTTTTTTTCAGCTGGTGTCCGAGGAGGAGTACTTCCACGGCGTTCCTGAGCCGTTGGCGGTGGAGTTGGCGGAGACGTTCAGGTCTGTGGATGAGTTTGGATATACAGGGAGTGATCCGGAGGTGCAGACGGCTAGTGAGGGAAGCTGAATGTTTTCGTTATGGGATATTGTTGTAATATGCCGGCGTTGATTAGCTTGGCGTTGAGATTGCTGTTACTCCGATGGCGTACATCAAGACGGAGGACTGGTCGTTCATTCTGTAGATCGGCTTTCTTGGATTCTATATCCTGTTTTGTCCGCGGAATATATGGGAGAGCCCATGATGTGAGTTATAGAGAGTCTTATTCTGATGAATAATATGCAATGTGTGCTTTCATTCGTCTCCTGGTATTTGAAGAAATTTACGATATTGTAGAAGAACAACTATGTGTAAAGGCATACATATATTTACCGGGACTTGATCCCTTCTATGTCAAAAGGCGTCAGTAAAGTGGGTGGTTTACTCCGGCTCCTGGTGCTGCTACTGGTCCCGCAACTCCTGGACATTAAACCCACACGCCTCCGCTTCGCTCTTACTTTTACCAGCGGGCTATGTCCGCAGCTTTCATTCTGGCCCAGGGGCTGGTGAAAGAGATTGCCTCTACACCGCAGCATTGGGTTGGGTGGCGACAGCATTCCGTCGTATCTCTTCCTCGGCCGTCTCCTGTATCGTCTGCAAGTGCTTCGCAGAAATAGCGGCATACTTGCAGCGCTTCCGAATATCTGCACCATATTTGTAAAATATGAATGGCAGTGGCATGCATGCCACCGAAACAAATGCAGGAATGGACGATGCCCAGTGAATCCCCAGTCCCTCATACATATACGTCGTGAACAAGGGGAATATGCCGCCGAAGCTATATCGTAGGATTGACATGGCGGCAATCACCGATGCGGCGTAGATGGTATAGGAGTCAATCAGGTAGTTGACAATACCCAAATAGATGAGTACCAGGCCAGAACCGAATGGAACCATGGCGGCCACACTGGCCATCCAATGAATGGAGGGCGAATTGGTCCATGCAAACCAGAAAAAGCCAATCGGAATGGTGACAGCAGAAACCATACAAGGCACCAGGCGCGCCTCCGGTGGCGCAAAGCCGTTAAACTTCTCCTGTGTTCGAACATACCGTCCATTGTCCAAAATCGCATAGCCCACGCCCGCAAACATTCCCACCATCACACCCAGGAAAGGTAGCCCCCCCACACCCGGATTCCAACCTCGTCCCTGCTCGTAGACGATGGGGAATGCCGCGAAGAGCATGTAAAGGGTACCGTAGATGACCGAGGCGTAGAAAGTGAAAAGGAGAACAATCGGTTCTCGACACAACAGCACCCATGGCCGGGAAAATACCGTCTTCAGACGGCTTGTCCACGCCACAGGTGATTTGCCCACGTCCAGCTTGCTCAGATAACATTTCCCTGTTTCACGCGATAACTTGGCGGCACGTTTGCGGAGGAGGACCGGCGCATAGGTCTCTGGCACTGAGATAGTGACCACTATCCATACCAGTCCAGCACATGCAGCCAAGAGGCCTTCCACCCACCGCCAACCCGCATTCATCGAGAGAAAGCCGCCGATCATTGGGCCAAGTGCAGGGCCTATATAATTAAATTCTCTTTGATCAGATTTCCAACGTTCTCATGTTCGCCGAGAAGGGAAAGGCAGACATACCCATGTAGGGGGTGGATGCAAACAAGCAAAGTGCCAATCCGCGTTGCCGCGCAGGAAACATATCAGACACGACTCCACCCGCATTGGTTAAGGGTGAAGAGCCAAATGTTCCGGCGAAAAAGCGAAGAATCAACAGGGTCTGGATATTGCGCGCCCCTGCACACCCTGCCAAAAAGGCAGCCATAGACAAAAATGAAATAAAAAAGGGGATTTGCCTGCCGATGCTTTCACTCAAGGGAGCCCATACCAGTGGTCCTACTGAGAACCCGAAGATAAACAGCGAGAGGCCCAAAGTGGCCACTTCGGTGCTTACTTCAAACCGACGAACGATGTCTGAGATACTGCCAGAGTAGGCGGACGAAGTCAAGGATACGATCAGGGTCGCAAAGGCCGTCACCAGTGTGATGGCCACCTTTTTAGCCATGCTGAATTGCAATGGGTTGCGGGGATCCTCGTTTAGCCACGATACAACAAAGGGGTCGTCTTTCGTGCCAGACCCAGGATAGTCGTATTCCACAATCTCCTTCGTGAGGACTTGGTGATCAGTCATGAGGCGCCAGAATGACATCTTCCGAGGGTAAGTACGCTGGGAAGCCCCAGGCACGCCGTTTGAGAGCCCACTATGCATCGTGGTCAACCGTCGTTCACTATTCAAGAACGTCTTGTCATATGCAGGCCAGGACGGGAAGGATGTTATTCTTGGGAAAGCTTGTGCAAGCCACAAGCATTCCTAAAAAGCATTTGATCGGCTAGTCGGCAGTGCCGATGCTAGAATAACCATACTGCATGGTGGTAATGCACCACGCATAATCCGGATTTCTGGTGCATATTAACCCATGTAGGGGGTGGATATACTGTTGGCAGTGGAGTGAGAATCTTGTTTATTACATGTGGTATTTACGGTAGACTAAATAGGCAATGTAAGATTCCTCACTGAAATCTTTTGGTTTTACGTAAAGCCACGCGCTTTCTAAGTCTATATACCACCGGCCCCTAAAATTCTACTAGGGCTTACAAATATTATTACTACTCCGTAGAATCTCAGAGAATCTAAAGATCTCATATTGAGCTTTTCCAAAGATATAGTACTGGTAGCCCCTAAAAACAGAATATTAATAGTCCCTAAAAAGAGGATATTAGTAATCCCTAAGAACGGGATACTGATAGTCCCTAAGAATAGGGTACTGGTAGTTGAAAATTTGAAAAAGACTTTTCTGAACAGTATACATACAAAGCGGTAAATAGTTAGCTCAAAATTGGACTAGTTAGTAATCCAGAAGTTTATTATAGAAAGAATAAATATAATTGGTTAATAAGTATAGTGGAATTCTATAATATATTTAATTGGTCAATAGAGTTGTGTGTTGATATTGGTTATGCTGGTAATATTTTACATTGTCCGGAACCTCGATTCGTAGTATTGCCAAGTATTTGCCGTGTTTCGGCAAATACAGTAGGTGGGACCATCGGTATTGATGTTCCCAGGGCCAATAAGACATTTAAAAAAGGCATATAAGGTTTGTTGTTTAGAAAAACAAGAATCAATAATTGAACGAATTACCTTACGTTCATATTACCCGAGAAACGGGTCGCTTATGCCGGTTCCACTTAATTGAGCTGACTGTTAGAACGAATCTTCATAATATAATGTCAAGGCTCTAATTGGGGATCATCTTCAGGCCTTCATTGATTGCTTGCCTCTAGCTATCTAAAACTATCTAAGCCTAGAAAGCTATCCTTTTGTGGGACCGCTTAGCGGCCGGAAGAACCCACTTTCCGGGCCAATCGGCTACCAGGCGGAATCCCCTAGCCAACATATAACCCAGAGGGCTGAGCGAAATATGATAATCGGGACGCTTCTATTAAAATATGTCACTGTAGCGTAGGGCCTAAACGGAATTCGCTGTCACCATATGAGCTCCGTTTGTGGGACCAAGTTATCGGTCGGGAGGGTTCTCAATTTGCGGGGAATGTACATCAGACCCAGGTTGGCCGAAGTCTACTCAGTATATAAGCATCCTCCATGACAGTTCAGTCCGTACACTGCCTACCTCCCAGCCTACAACGCCAAAAAATCTTACTCACCATGAGCCTTTCTTCAAAGATATTCGCTATCAGCGGAGGCACCTCTGGTATAGGTGCTGCCACTTCTCGCCTCCTCGCAAAAAGAGGTGCTGCGGCTGTTTGTATAGCGGACGTCACCAGTCAGAACTTTGCCAATTTGACGGAGTCGATCGCCAAGGTAAACCCCATGTCCATTGTACCGAAGTGGACTTGTCCTCTGTGACTGGCGTTAATAACTGGGTCGGAGATATCATCCATACCTTTGGCAACCTGCACGGCGCAGCAAATGTAGCAGGTGTGCCACAAGGCACCGGCATGATAAAAGCACCTACTATTGTCGAAGACTAGGACGCATAGAAATAGATATTTGTCGTCAGCCTCAATGGTGTCGCTCCTGTGGAACAGCCTAGGCAGCTAGCCAAAAATGTTATAGATTGGCTCAAAGTCGAGCATGAACAGTGGACCGTGCAAGAAAACAGGACTGTGCAAGCTCCCAACTTCAGTCACCGGGTGAGCCAGGAGTTCTTGTCCCGAATGGAAGGGAAACGTCAGCCCATATGCTCAAAGGGATCACGCCTGTAAAATACAACCTGGAGCCATGCGAATTTGACATATCGTTGGTTTGCTGGTTGATCTCATTAGTTAACTCCTCGCCTAGGCGATAATCAGCATTCTCCTGTCTAACTAGTGCTTGAATACATATCTAAGAAGTCTATATCTAATCCCGTCAAGATGATAGCACTTCTAGTTACCTAAGATATCCTACTGTTTGCCAAATGAATGTCCTGATCGTAACACTACAGTCCATACTTATTAAGATTACACCTCAGCACCGAACCGAAAAAGAAAGGAAAAGGAACAATATATCTATAGACTTTCATTTAAAAAGAGGAAAAGGAAAAATTATCAACCAGACTCTGAAGAAACCTACAACCACGAGTGACTACTCCTTTCCAAAGCTCGAGGCTGGACTCAAACGTCCGATGAAGATGAAGGCGGCGGCAAAGTGCCTTCACTCAGGCCTTGAAAATCGTCGGCATACTTCCAAAACTCGACACTACCCCGCTGCCATTTGTCGTTATTGGAAAACGCATCCAAGTACCAGGTGGTCTCAGGGGGGTTATTGAATTCAAAGTCGACGAAGCCGCTACCCAGATAGCCGAACCGGTTGCGACTCCAATACTCAATATCGTAGTCTTGGAGGGCAGGGTGGCGGAGGGCCTCGAAAAAGGCAAGACGAGAGCCGGGCCACATCACAAGATTCCCCGTCTTCGTGCCCAGTTTGAACCAACTGGTACAAGGATCCGCCCACACGGTACGTGGGAGGTACGTGCGTGCGTGCTCCAGGAAGTCTTCCACGGCCGATGCCTTTGGGCTGAGCCGTCGAATATGCTGAGTACGCATGGTCTTGATGATCTCCAGGAAGTGGTTGGTCAACAGAGAGAGAATCGGGAGGACGGACCCTTGCGCCACGGGGGTATAAGGTCCACCATATGTGAAGTAATTCGGGTACCCATCAACTGCGATTCCTAGATAGCTGGAAGGACACTCAGCCCACTTTTCAGCCAACGTCTGCGTGCTATCTAGACCATGGATGGGGAAACGAGGACGGAAAGAAGTGTCAAACCCGGTGGCACAGATAATCACGTCGACAGAGTGCACGGTACCATCTGCATCGACGATGCCAGTCTCGGTGATTGCTTTGATACTTCCTGGCAGCACGGTTGTCTTCCCTCCTGTCAAGGCATTGAAATAGCCATTGTCGGGCGTGGGGCGACGACAGCCAACACTGAAGTCCCGAGGGAGCATGGCCTCCAGGACTTCTGGTTTCGATCTGAGCCTGTTCGTCATCACCCGATACGCATACTGGAAGGCATGTTAATCTTTTGTGGCGGTATAGAATGGTTGGGAGCCATACAGCATTGGATTCATCGGATTCTGCCGTGTCCCGCAACACCGTTCTGAATCGGTTGTTGAGTTCATACTCAATAGTCTTGTGGTATCGATGATATGCCATGCGGTCCCTGGCAAAGAACTCCTTTTGCTCCTCAGTATCTGAATTTCATTAGCGCTGCATCACTTGGTTGTGGGGGAGGCAACGCACAGTCAAAATTATGGCCCTCTTTGGACGCAAACTTCTGCCCTATCGCCGCCGTAATCCAGGTTGGACTTCGCACCCAAGTATACAGCTTTTCAACCTCAGGATAGATAGCGGATACGGTTTGAATCCCAGAACTGCCAGCTCCAATGACGGCGGCCGTTTTCCCTTTGAAAGGATAGTCTTCCTTGAAGTTAGCCGTATGGAAAATATCGCCCTTGAAGGTTTTAATCCCCGGGATATCTGGCCATTTCCATGAGCTATCACATAGTTAGCTCACCAAATCCATACATACTTGAAGAGAGAGCGTGACATACTTGAGGAATCCTCCGCCGTTAAGAAGAAGGTCGCACTCTTCGCTCCATTCTTGGAAAATCTCCTTGTCGCCGGGAACCTCGCGTCGGACTCGTATGCACCATTTGCTACGTTCGTCGTCCCATCTCGCCGACACCAGCTGGCTTTGAAGCTGAATGTACTTCATCATGCCTTCCTCGTCGACGATGTCTCGCATATACTGCCATATCTCTTGTGCAGAAGAATAGAACTTTTTCCACTGGGGGTTGGGTTTCCAGGGAAAGCTATACGAGATACTCGGAACGTCACAAGCACAGCCCGGGTAGCGATTCTCATACCAGGTGCCGCCCACGTCCGGGTTTTTCTCGTAGCACACAATACTCACCCCCAGGCCTTCCAATGCGGATGGCGCATGGTGAAGAAAGTCGATGCCCGCCGCACCGGCCCCAATGACCACAATCCGAAAGGACTTCCCTTGCGGGGGCTCATTGATCATATGGTTGGAGACCACATAACCACGGCTGCTGGGTTGGTCCCATTGCGGGTAATGGACCGGTCTGTCGACGGAGGAAGGGTGCGCTCCCTGGGAATTGCCACCAAGAGCTGCGTCTCCCGATATTCCGTAGGCTTGGAAGATTGGGTTTCGATGACTGTCCTTCATGTCGCCAGCTCGAATGGATGGTTTGGTTAACATTGCAAGGTGTTGAGGATTGAAGTGGTAGGGACCCTCAAATATCAAGACTCACGCACTCTACTTGCGACTCTACTTTGCAGGTGCTTGTTTTCCTTCATAGCGGGTCGGCTTTCTCTTTCACGCGGGGAAAACGATTACTTGGGCATCTCAAATTCCCGAGGGAGTTACTGTCTAGTTCTCGGAAAATCCGCCAATTCTTCACCTCCACCATTCTACGCTCAGTAAAATCTCCCATCCACGTGGGTCTAGTTCCCTCTCTCCCCCCGCCGCGGGTCCCGGGTAGTGTATGATGATGGATCCCTCGTCTAGGGTACCAATTATGTGGCAGCGCTTTCCTAGGAATAAACCAAAACGTCTCCGGGGCGATCGATGCAGCTCTTGTGTTGACATCAAGTACAGACAATCCCGAGGGCCACTCCAGGAAAACCGTCATCAGATGTGTGGTTGGCTCTTCAACGAGGGCGTTTGATATGTGCATCAGATCCATCGGGTTACTACGGTAGGCTACCTAGGTACGGCAAGCCAATGCTGCCAGTCCGCATTTATTTATTTTGCGGATTTTCGGGATGTTTTCTGCCGGCAGAATATTTCTGCTTAATAAGTCCCGGAAGTCTAAATAGCAAAGTTCCTTTGGGGGTTTAATCCTAGAATTCTATATCGATTTAGTAAAAGTGCTTAGTGATATTTTATTACTTTAATAATCTTTTTATATCAAAAGATACTAATGTTAAATTTCATATATAGACTATATGCATAGTAATCTATCTATTCTATTAAACAAAATAAAGAAAATCTAAGTCTAAAGCTTAAGTATAGTAGATATTTTAGTGAAATTAAAATCTATGTAACTATAT
>NW_015378609.1:0-17941 GCF_001204775.2 Aspergillus nomiae NRRL 13137
TTCTTCTTCTTCTTCTTCTTCTTCTTCTTCTTCTTCTTCTTCTTCTTCTTCTTCTTCTTCTCTTTCCTTTGCTTCATTTTGATTTCCATTTCCATTTTCAATTTCATTTTGCTGTGGCTTTCATTCAACCTCTCTTGCATCTTGCATTCTTTAGATGAACTGAACCGAACCAGACGTTTTGATATGATGACATGAGGGATGAGCCGATGTCTTGAAGTACCTGAGCGTTTGATATTTGAAATGAGATCATTCTTTTACATCCTTCTTTTTTTGGGGGGGATTGTTGCTGTTCTTAGGTTATTGTAATTTGGTAGATGCTTTGTAGTATCTCTTGTACCTTGTACCGTACCTGGTATTGAAAGAGAAGTCCGGGAGTGACGGAGGTGGGTTAGGGTTTGGTAAAATCATGGGATTTAGTCTCACTATTAGTAGTCGTTCGGTAAGGCAAGAGTTTTACCAAGTAATCTTCGAATACCGACTATTAATCATATGTGTGCAAATCTGTAACTTAAATGTAATAACAAATATTAAAGAGGTTCTGGCCAGAAAGAAGTTAAGTACAGGACAAGAAAAAAGAACATCGACCAAAACGCCAACGCTGGAGTGAAAACAAGAGGGGGGTATAGAGAGAATCATGAAGCAATCGTGAGAAAAGTAGATACAAAGCGCGAGAGACAGGTCAAGTCAAGCTGAGGCAGAATCAAGATCTTTCGAGCTTCTTCTTTCTCTCGTTAAAGATAGCCTCGAGCTTTCGGAGCTGGAGACCCAGGCCTTTCTTTTCCGCGTTGGCCACTAGCCATGCTTCCATTTTCTCGCGGACGTATCTCAAGGAGTTGACAACGGGGAGGATAGGCGACGTGGGCGTGTTCTCATCGAACAGGGTTGCAGCGGGGTTGTTGTTTCCTTCTAGTTCCATCTGAACCCATCGCTCTGCACTAGGGTTCAGAAGGAGATCAAAGACATCGTTCCAGATTCCCCGCTCCCAGTACCGTTTTAAGGATTCGCGGATTCGATACGTTCTAGGCCCATTGGGAGATGCGCCTTCACTTTGACGGACAGGGGACGATTCGATGTACTTTCCAAAAAGCATAACGTGGACGGTGCCTGCAAGTCCGTAGAGATCAATTTGGTGAGTCCATGGGCGCATCTCCTGGATCTCGTTACACTCGTGCTTCTTGGCCTCCCAGTCGGCAACAAATTGAACGGACGGCTGGAAAGCTTGCATATCTATGCCACGACCAAAGTCGATAAGAGAAAGGCCTTTGTTGCGCCAGCCGTATGATCCGCGAGGAGAGTAATGCATTTCGCGTGGATCATAAGCGTTCTCATCGCCAAGATCGATGAGTGACGGGGGTTCTGCCTTCTCGTCGAGCCGCACAAGGCAATTGTCGGCTTTGATATCGCCATGCAGTATCCCACATGAGTGAAGTGCCTCCACAGTGCGGAATAACTCCACAGTAAAGAACATAGCAAGAACCTCATCTAAGCCTCCTTCGCCGTGGCCGCCACCTATGATTTGCTCATTTCGGACAAGGTTGACAAGATCCAGCAAAGTGCCTTGGCTGCGATAATCCTCCACAAGAATGCTTTCCCTTTTATACACATGCATCTCGTGTGCATCGATTATACTCTCCACCGCGCGCGACAAATCAGGTCGTTGGTTCAGGCGGTCATGCGCAGTCCGAATCATGTAAAATTCCCATGGGCTTGGGGGACCAACTTCCATCTTGATGGCCTCAAAGGCATAGCGAGGCTTACGCCGTGCTGATTTGTTGCTGTTGGTCAGCTGCGATCCTCCACTGTTACTATCCTCAGACTCATCGTCGGAATCGGCGGGCAAACTATCGATACTCTCCGCTAGGTACACTGGAGCAAATGCACCGACTCCAAGCTCCCGCCGGATGATATAGCTTCTCTCTGCACCGGGAAGCTCAAGGATGGGCAATTCGAACGACGCTTCGTCACCGCTTCGGGAACGCTTTGGCTGAGCCTTCATGAACTTCTGGATGTCAGAAGCATAATGGGCGTCCGTCTCCATATGGCCGTGATATCCTGCGTATGATGCTAGTGGTGGGTTCAGAGCTGAGAGAATCGTGTTCCGGATTGTTTTGTCAGTGGGATTGCATTGCGCATCGTGGATTATCGGTCCCTGTCTATGTTTACGGCCGAAAGGAGAGGCAGATTTGACACTAGACAGGGCTTTCTTTGCACTCGGACTCAGCGCAACATCTTCAGGCAAACCAATCGTAGTATCTCCTTGACGAGGTGTTCCATCAATCAGTGGGGTCGACAAAAGATCTGCCATCTGAGGCTTGGACGGAGTCTTCGCATTGTATAGGTGGTTTCTGGCTGCTGTCAGGGATGCGAGAGAATACTCAGTCTGTTCTACGATAGGTGTCATGAAGGGCAAACGATTCTGAGCAACTATCGCTGGGTCTCGGTATGGGCCGCAGGGTGGGTTGTAATCGTCAGGCATTTCTGGGATAAACCTTTGTCGGTTTTGGTTGTCTTCAAAGTCATCGCCGTCGAAGCTGTCCCTCTCATCTGTGCGGTGTTGCGACACTGACTCGACGCCCGGTGAGCGAAGACCGGCCAAATCGTCGGCAGCGGAGAACTGTGTCCATTCACCGTCCACGACACTTTCAGCTCTAGTGTTATCATCAAACCCATCCCCAACGGTTTCATCAAAGGGCTTGTGAAACGTATTTTCGTCATCGCCGAAATCGCTCGAAGCAGCCGATATGTGTCCCGTTACGGTGCTCTCCCCAGCGCTTGTGTAGTCATCGTCATCGAAGTCGCTACTTTCGGCTGCCTCTGTCTCTGCCTTGAGTGGTTGATTGAAGATACTGTAGATCTCGTCCGTGGCGGCACGAGTATGAATCGTCATTGTTGGCTCGGCTGTGCTCTTGCGACGAATCTTGCCTCCAGTCGGAGAGTCAAACTTCATCTTGACTGTGAAAGTGATCAGTATTACCACGAAAGGCAGGGGTTTTACGCAAAGCAGTCTTACCCGTCTGTGTCTCTTGTTTCACTTCACGAAGCTTCAATTTCCGTGCTTTACCAGCCTTTGCCTCGTGGAGGGCATCTGACTCCGGAATATGCTGTGCCGAAATATCTGCATCCTTCATGGTCAACTTTTCATCGAGCTCATCTGGTAGTGCCCTGGCTGGATCCACTCCAACTGAATTTTCATTTCCAGAAATCTGTCTCAGAGGCTCTTTTTGTGGTCGCCATTTCTTGTCCATCCAGCCGCGGCGCATGGCTCGCAGCTCCTCGAAGCTGACTTCAATATTTGGGTTTGTATAATCAGGATATACTGCATCAAGGTTGACGAAAACACGCTCTCGTCTTCCAGTACGCGGATTTACCGCTTCCCTTACACGATGCTCTGGAACATGCTTTGATTGCATTGACTCTTTCAAATGTGAATTCTGATTTGACTGCATACACATAATCGTAAACCAAACCGGGTTCATGCCACCAATTAGTCCTGTGATCGTAAATATACGGAAATCGAAAACAAAAGGTAGAAAATCGTTACTCACCTCGTCCCTGAAAATTGTCATCTTCTCTTTGGGAGCAGGCTTCTTTCCTGCCTTAAGAGTCTCTCCCGCCCATGGTTTCGCTTCCACCTTATTCTCCTTCCGACGGTCGCTCATCGACCCAATACTATCCCATCCCTTGGTCTGTCCAGAGACAGCAGGCTGGCTTGCCGAGTCGGTGTCAGAAAATATGGCCATCTTTGGCTTACCAGACTTGGTCTTTGGTGCAGCAGCAGCGGGGGCTGCTCGTTGTGCCTGAGGATCCGATGATGAGGCTGCTGCCGAAGCAAAAGGGTCCACCTTGGCAGCCAGTGCCGGTCGGACTGCGGGCAACGCAGGAGATGACGGTCCATTATCCTGTGTTCGTTGTTCATAGCGTTGTTGGAATTCACGATACTTGCGAACCAGTCGCTCAACAGGGCGGGCCTCGCGGTCGACACCGAGTCTATATACTTCATCCGCCTGTGTCCATCGTCCTGCGCCTTCGAGCCAGGCGGCGAATTCCTCATAGAATAGCGCGAGTCCCTCTCCGATCTGATGCCGTGCCAGGAATGCAAATGTTTCTCTTGGTGAGTCGGAGAAAAGTCGGATATAATGGACCCATAACCGAAGGTAGCGGGGATCGTTCTTATAGTGGGGAGAGGTGAGGAAGGATTTTACGGCCCGCTCCAGTAATGGGAGAAGACCTGATTCAGGGGTAGCTTGTGAGGAAGGGTATGCGTCCAGCGTCCATTTCACATAGCGGTCGTAAATATCAAGCGGGTCGTCTGATTCTCCTATTGCCTGCAATTCGGCTTCGTAGTCTTGTCTGATGGCATCGTTGACAGTCCTCGTGTCGTTCGGGGATGGAGAGTAAAGTTTGTCTTCGGGGCCTCTTGGTGAAAAGATCCGAGCTAGCTCCCTTGCTGAGCGGCCGCCGGGCAGGGACTGGATGTTCTCTTTCTGGTTTTCGATGATATCGAAGTCGACGATTTCCTCTTGGGCCGCCATGGCGGCAGGATATACTGATTATATTGCGTCCAAGCGCAAATTATCGAGTATATAACCTAGCAGTTAACTGTTCAAGTCTATCAATCGCTAGATAAAGGTCGCAGTCGAAGATTTGTCGAAGGGTCGTGGATGGTGATTGTCGTCAGGGATTTGCGGAGGGATCGAAAAGAAGTGGAGGTTCTTTTTCTTTAGTTTATCGATAAACAGCCTTCGTCCTGTTGTCCCGGTAACATATCACGTGGGAGTTATACCATATGGGGCAATATTGGCTCCAGGAACTTTTGGATAAGACGGTCTCGATCTTATGGATGCCTTGGGCATTTGGGGGTATTTAGATTAAAGCTTCATAGTCTAAATCTCATTCATAAACTACTGCATCAAACAACTACTTAAGACCTGTGGTGCGCCCTTGGTACGTGGCTCTGATTGTAACTATTGCCAAATTCACAGGCCCCTGACTCTCAATGAGTTTTTGTATAATCTTGAAAATCAACATTATAAATTGTAGGCATTGAACATCGCTGATGTCCAAGCAATAATGTTTCCTTAACATTATCGTAATGTAGCGACCCATTACAGGAGGGCCTGTATGTATCAGTGCGGCTTGCGGCGGTCGCCCGTCACGCTACGCGCAAACGCGTCATTAAAACCGGCAGAATAATCTCTTGTTCATTGACACCTCTATCAGCAAGGTCGCGATATTCCATCAGCTTTTTGACACAAAGGGAGCCAGAGGCTACTTGGATAACAGCGCATACCTAAACAACGCTGCTATGCCTCCCCGTGGATCCCGTAAAGCGGCGACCAGGGCTGTCTCTCAATCGCCACCACGCTCTCCTCAAAGCCCTGGAGCTAATAAACGAAAGATTGAAGACAACATCGAGCCAAAATCCCCATTAAGGAGATCTAAACGTGTCAAATCAACAGAGGCTTTACAAAACTCGCCTTCACCGGCTAAAGAAAAGGTTGCTCCCAGAGGACGAAAGTCGCAGGGTGGACAGTCTCAGAAGGGTGCGCCAAAAAGCAACGAGGACGGTGTACTTCTCTCCGTGAAAGAAGAGGTCGAGGAGGAAGTAAAGGTCACTGTCAAGGCAGACCTTGATCAACGAGGTGCGACAAAGCATGAAGAAGCAGATGATAAGACGGCAGTGACAGGAACAGTTTCAAAGAAAAGAAAGACGAAGAAGGAAAAGGAATCAGAGATGGCACCCCTGAGGGCCAGGACACAGGGGCTGCGCATGTGCGTAGGGGCCCATGTCAGTGCAGCAAAAGGTGTCTTCAATGCCATCAACAACAGTATGCATATTGGCGGCAACGCATTTGCCTTGTTCCTGAAGTCGCAAAGGAAATGGGACAACCCGCCCCTGCAAGATGATCACAGAGATACTTTCCGCCGTCTATGCATAGAGAACAAATATGACGCTGCAAAGCATATCCTTCCTCACGGCTCATATCTCGTCAACCTGGCCCAAGAAGATAAAGCCAAGGCGAAGCAAGCCTACGATTCTTTCCTGGATGACCTTCGTCGCTGTGAAGCACTCGGCATCAACCTATACAACTTTCAGTAAGTACACGCCACCCCACCGAAACACGCCCCCACCACGCCGGAGCTAACTGAGCAAACAGCCCAGGAAGTGCTAACCAGAGCAATTTCTCTGATGCCTTATCACGACTCGCCAAAGCACTTACAAATGCCCTTGCCGCTACGTCAACAGTCACGCCCGTTCTTGAGACGATGTGCGGCCATGGAACCACAATTGGCGGCAAACTGACTGAATTCCGCGATCTCCTCGCCATGATTCCACAAGAGTACCATGCCCGCATCGGAATCTGCATTGATACCTGCCACAGCTTCGCGGCAGGATATGACCTCGCTTCGCCAGAAGGATTCAAAGCCTTTATGAAAGAATTCGAAGACGTGATTGGTCTGCAGCATCTCCGTGCTCTTCACCTAAACGACTCCAAAGCACCACGGGGTAGCAAACGTGATCTCCATGCAAATATTGGGACAGGATTCCTGGGCCTTAGAGCTTTTCACAATGTTATGAACGAACCCCGCTTCGAGGGACTGCCGATGGTCCTTGAGACGCCTATCGATCGACCAGTGTCCGCGATATCTAAGGGTTCCGCACAAAAAGGTGGCGAAGAAGACAGTGACAGCGCGGCCGACACCCCGAAAAACAAGAAGAAGAAACAGCCGAAAAGGCCGGCTAGCGCGAAGGAGCCTACTGTCGCTGATCTCTCCGTCTGGGCCCGAGAGATTGAACTCCTTGAATCGCTGATCGGGATGGACCCTGAAGGTCCAGAATTTCGTGCCCTTGAAGCTCAATTAGCTGAAGAAGGACGCGAAATGCGAGAGAAACAGCAGGAACAATACGAACGGAAACTAGAGGCCGAAGAGAAAAAGAAAACCAAGAGTCCGGGAAAGAAAGGCCAGAAAACCTTGATGGACATGATGAACGGAGCAGGGAAGAAGGGCAAAGCAAACAAGGTTTCGAATGATGACAGTGAAGATGAGGGATGTCAAAGTCACACCGAGTAGCGGCGGGCTACTGTATGATCTGATCATCAAAATCTGAATCAAAAATAGTGTTCATTACTTTTCTACAATGTATTTATACTCAACTTAATTACGCTCAGTTGCAATGGCGCGTGATATTTGGTAGCTTCATGCGCTACTGAATCAGATTAATGCAAAATGCTAACTACAGAGCAGCAGGCCACAGAATCCATTAATGAAGTGTGATATCCAGGATAATTTAGTTCCTGGATTGCAATTGAATTGGGTATTGTATGTAGAACTCGATGCCACAAAATGGGGCCCAAACGCTGGTAGACGTAGATACACCTCCTATTTCAATGGAAGATATAGTAAACATGGTATCACACAAATCGCTGTCTATATGAGTGACTCTGCCAATATATGCGAGACTCCTTGAGCACTTCAAGGCACTTCTCCTTAGAAGTGTTCAGTTGATATAAAAGATACGAGTGCACTATGCCTCGATATCGTACTTGGGAATTCGAAATCCAAGTGATGTTATGGGTTCCTCGACCTGTTCAGGCTGATTTGATCGAAGCGAGGCCGAAAACAACCAGGTTATTCCAGGACACGGAGGAGGGAAAGCGCAAGCACGGGACGAGCCATACCAGTGGCGTCCAGCACAATGGAACACTTAAAAACGGCTAGAACGAGGTACCAACCCAGCCTAACGCCTTTCTCTAGAAGACGATCTTTCAGGCGACGATTGGGGCTGGCTTCCCGCACCAAGGCTTCGTCCCGCTTTCTGCAGCTCAGATTCGGCGGAGACCACGACCGGTGGCGCTGATTTCAAAGGAGATGGGGCAGACACTCGTGGCGAGAAGGCTTTATCATGGTCACTTAAGTTAGCCGTAGAAATGGTAAGCCCATGCGTGCTGCTGCTGGCACCGCTGGCTCGCACCCGGAATGACCGCCGACCAAGAATCGAATCATCAGGCGTGATATTGACATTGTGATCGTCCCGTGTATCCGACGAAGCGCGTAGCATAGTTGTTTCCGGATTTGCAACGGGGTGATATCCTCCACGACCTCGAGAGGGGTCTGAGTCTTCCGTCTCCGAGTCCGAATCTGGCTCGGGCTCCCACGTGGCCTTCCGAGCTTCAGCACGCATCTTGGCGATCTTCATATAATTGTAGGTACCAATGCTGCTGATGGTAATCACCAGACCCACAATATTTATGAGAGTGAGCTGGTCATGGAATATCACACCCGCCGCGCTTATCGTAACCACTTCTTTGAAGATACCACAGATGCTCAATGTGACGACCGATGAACGCTTGAGAAGTGCAAATTCGGATGAAATCATACAAAATGCCAAGATACCCGGAAAGATGAGGAGAAAGGTCGCAAACATGCCACCATGAACGTCGCTGAGGGCGACGAAGCCCGTAACAATCTGAGATGGGCCTTCCACGGCCAGCGCGATAGTGATTAAGGAGACAAACATGACGGGGGTAAGGAAAAAGAGGGTAGAGAATGGGTTCGCCGTAGCTGGATGCCGCAGCAAGAGTATTTGTGTCAAGCCCCATCGGAAGCCCGAGAAGAAAGCGGATGCAATGACTAGCAGGAAGCCCACAATGTTGAAAGCAGTCTCGCCTGCGACCATCATGACGACACCGATGGTCATTGTCGCAATGATGACGATCAATTTGGCCGACGGGGTTTCTAAGCGGAAGAGGAAAGCAAATAGTAGGACGAAGGCGAGAGCCGATGATTTACACATAGTAAGGAACGTGAGGGAGATGAATTTCAGCGACATGTTACCCAGCCCAATATCAAGGGAAGTTGCTGCACCACAAGGCACGAGACGTGTGAAATAGAATACTTTCGATACGACACTATTTTCAGACCCGTCTTGCTGCCTCATAGGTGATCCGGAAGGTGACGATGAAGGCGCCCGCGGGCGCAGCGAAGGAATCATCCATAGGATGAAGGATGATAGTGAAAACTGGACGAGCATGTGTAAACTGGTGGTAAATAGCGGGAAGGGAAAGACGACCTCGTCCTCGGAAAACATCCATTTATTGTACTACAGCACAGATTGCCACGGTCAGTTGTCACGTCCCTTGAATGTTATCTTGCGTTCCAGGGATACCAGGGTACTCACGATTGATATCGCCAACGAAAAGAAATACCACATCAGAATCAGCCCGCCATTGACCATGAGCCTCCTCATCACGTTTCGATCCGCCAGTCCAACCGAGAATACATCACTCTGGGAACCCTTGACGCCGGCGATCCGAGCATCCAACTGTTTCCGTTGCCTTCTTCGCCGCCGTCGCTGGCGCTTCTGCTTTGCGGTAAGGCCTGTTTCTTCATCATCTTGGAGGTCGTCCTCGGAGCTCTCAGCGATCGACGACAGGTCGGACACGTCTGCGTCCTCGGCAGCTTTTTGTTCGTCTCGTTTATAGTTGATAGGGTCGCCATTGGTGCGCGGATTGTCGTCCCTCTGCTCGGTCGGGCCTACTTGTGAAGGGCCCCCGGTAAGCACTGAGCTCCGTCGGCGATGGTGGTTTCCCGAGGGAGATAGACCCATCCTGGAATGCTAGCTTGTTGGACGAGGGGAGGGTCTTCAGGAGAGGGGGGGGGGAAGAGTTCAAGGAAGGTCGTTAGAAGGGGGAGAAAAAAAGAAAGTTTTTGCTAGAATGTAAATGACTCCATCGGTGGTGGATCAGCGTGAAATATACACTCGTGGTCCAACGTTCAATTGTCGCAGCAACTGAGGATGGACACGGAAGGAGGGCACACGAAGTCCCAAGGAACGAGGAGAATCGGTGAGGAAATCAACAGGGCTGGCCCGGATAGGTGTCAAAGGAGATGAAACTGAGAGAAAAGGGAAATGAAAGGAGGGATGGACAGGAAAGGAAAGGAAATCAAGACAAAAGGAGCAAGAAAGGTCCGAGAAGCAGTATGCAAGGGCGACCGATAGGAAGAAGCATAAGATGGGTAGCAGCAGCAGCAATAGTCGTAGCAGTTGGAGTAGTAGCAGCAGTAACAGCCCAGCAGCGCAATAGCCTTTCAGACTCGGGAAAAAAGAAAATGTATGTGTATGTATTGTAAGGAGCGTCAAATTTCATGGCAATTTCGGGGTTTGGGACAACAAAAGGGAAAGGAGTTGCAGTGGTTTGGACGTTTTGCAGGTCAGCAGTCGGTTTAGTTTTAGTTTTTGGAGGAGAGCATCCAGTGACACTAGACCCGAACTAGCCCTGGGCTCCTGAATTTTTAATGAAAATTATCCTGTCGGCATTGTTGGTATGAAATGCTATGACTATGATGACTTCTTGACTTATCGCGCGGAATCCACTTTCTTTCCCTCCCGGTCTTAATCTTACAAGGACTCTCCACCGCCGCCACCGATTGATGCGAATACGAACGAGAGCGTCCGTCTTGAATTTGAGTCTGCACTAGCACTTTAGCAACTCAAGTAGTAATCTACACCACAACCGGGGGTCATATTTTAGGGTACCAGGTACAAATCAAAGAAAATAGTATAAAATCAAAGAGGGGAGGGGGTCAACAAACTACTGGTAGACTATACAACAAACTTCCTACTAGACTGATTTTGATAGTGATCACACATCCTTCAGGGTCTGCTTTGGCATCGTGCCTCTTGGACCTCTCATCTCCCGGGAAATCTCGCCTGTGGGAGCGGGGGTTGCAGATATTTGGGTCGCTAATTTAATTTGGTTTTTTTTTGGTCCCTTTCCGGACGATCCGGGGTCGTCCATTTATTGTCAGCCGGTGCCTTGGGAGCGATGGTCCTCAGACTTGTTGATCCCACCATTGGTTGGGTCGGCGATTCAGAGTTCAACAGTAGGTCGAACTATTGGAGCGGGTGAATGAGATACACCATATTTGGTGTTGTTGCAAGTGACCTTCCCAATCCTCCAACGCACGATTAGGCATCAGTTTTTGGCCTGAACTCCATCTCGTTGCACACCGACTTCTTGGCGGCGAAGGAACCGGCTCAGGTTTCTTAGTCGATTTGATCCCGTCCCGATTGGCAGTGGCTGTGATTCGTCGCTGGGACAAACCCACTGGGTTCCAGACAATGACATATGATCGGTACGATCTCCCATGCTTTGGACATATCTGACCCAAGAGTAGATGGCTGATGATGTTGTGATTCCATCACCATCTCGACAAGTACCGCCGCCAGCAAGGATAACTAACCATCATCATGTCATTGTACATGCATCCCACCCGCTGGTGTCATTCATAGTTTGCCATCGTCGCCCTTGCATTCGCCGAGAGGAAGTATGATGTATTCTATCGCAACGCTGGTCATCAATTGACCTTCATCTTCAATCTCTGTGTGGTTTCATTTCCTGGTCGAAACCATCCGTGGTAGAACATGCATAGCTGTGTTCCCTGTGAGCAAGGAATGTACCTTGGATGAGATGTGCTAACCAGTCTTTGACTTCAATGCTGTTCCCCGGTTCGCTTGCCCAAAAGACAAAGAAACCCGCACATCTCCAGATGGCAAGCTTAAGCTGGGCAAGCAGCAGTGCTTACCTCATTCAACCTGTCAAATGACGACAATGGTTTTGTTGAGCTTCAGGCCGTCTCCAGGAGAACCTCTCGGCAGCCGATATGCAGAAAAAAAATAAAATAAAAATAAATTAAAACAAAATAAATTGGATTCAAAATGGATCGCGAGGTTAATAAACCTGTGGTCAGTCGCTTCAACTTAACTGCAGCATCCTGTCAAGATCAGGCAGGGTATGGGCAATAGCCTTCCCATCCGCTTTCTTCTCGGCTGTAATCCTGGCAACTATAGCTAGGCTCGGCGGCAAAGTAACTGCATATTATCTGCAAGCAACTCATGTTGAGGGAGAAACTAGGAATTATCAATGAGCCGGGGCAGACCAAAATATCAATGCGGAAGAGCCACATCGGTGCCTCCCCGGGCTTTTTTTATAAGACATACCCCTTCAAGAAAGTCTCCAGTACATCTCAGAAGGTTAAGTACAATATGTGTCACGCCGGGGAATTAATGAACTGAACGCACATGTCAAATCTACAAAACCAACACTGCACTACCATTTACTCTTCGGAAGAGTATTGGTAGCAGTCAACACAGGAACTGCGAACATTCAATCCGGTAGTGTAAACCCTTGACACCTACTAAACTCTCCATAAAGCCCAGTCCTTGAAAACTATCAAGGAAATCCCTGCACAAAGGACGAACCAATATCCCAAGCCCCAGGTACTATCATACCGAGCCCAGAAGCAAACGACACGTTGATACCTTGACCAATGGCTATACCTAATTCCCGGGTCCATACCCTAATACACAAACAAAAAGCCAACATTTAACAATCACTACAAACCACCTGCACAACAACCATCAACCCAGAGCTAAGAGCTAGCTAACCGAGGAGTAAAAAACCACGCGAACCACCCATAACCTTCCCTCCTCAAAAAAGTAAACCCAGAATAGCACCCTACCTGGATTAGGTCCCCCCCCCAATTCCTGTCCTACCCACGGTAGTAGGTCCATCCGGCCAGAAACCCATCCACTTAATGCTGAGCATGGTTTTCCATGGACAGACAAACGGGTAACACGCCGTCGGCACTCAGGCTCCATGCATGCATTAGCGCGGGTTTAGTGTCTTCGTAGGGTGAGTGGGAAGGAACAGCTGCAGGGGTGCGAAGATCATGGTGATCGTGGGGCGACTATGTATCAGTTTAATGGAGTCGGGATATTGTAGTACTTCTATGTTGGCATTCTTTGGAGAGGTTTGGGTGATTGTTTACTGGGGGATATGCTTTTTATGCTTTTTATGCTTTTAAATGCCTTTTTTTTCTCTATGTTTTCCTGTGGGGAGATGTAGTTGGATTGACCGATGCCTTTCGTAGTCCTTGGTTGAGGAAAATAATAAATAAATAAATAAAGACAAAGTCGGTCATCTCATTCATGAAGAGCTGTTTCTAAGAGTAAATCTAATGGATAAGCCAAGCCATATGTTAAGGCTCCAATCCAACATCATCTCATCGCATCCGATGCAAGACAGTCCCCGGCTACAGATATACAGGACACATACACGAGGCAGCCTTGTATCCCAGCACCGGCAACCCCCCGCATATTCTCTCAGTTAGATAGTAAAATATTCCCTGCTTCGTTTATATCACGTGTACCTTCCTCGCGGTTCCTTCAAATAGTAGCTGCACAGCCTTTAGTATGCTTCACATGGAGGGGTGTGTATGCATTCCCTCTGCCGCGATAGTCCCCTTTCCCGGTGTGGCGCTCGTGGGTAGTTTCATCCCTCGCGACTTATATGGAAAGGAGTCCTTTCATTTTGGCAGTTAATCGGAAGCGTTATATTCAACCACCCTTCCTTGGTCCAGCAGCTCCGGGCCCTGGAGACGGGTTCGGGTTGGTAGATGCCTTTGCGGAAACCGACCGCGAGAAAGCATTGGCTGTACCAATTGTCGCACTGGCGTTACGCAGCTCGATTTTCTTACGTTCCATTTCAAGCTATTTGTAATTAGCGCTTTATTCGTAAGACATTCAGTGAAAGGAGGAAAAGAGTGTCACATACCACTTTGCGCACTCTGGCTAGGGCAGCTGTGTCACCCGCCAC
Source organism: Aspergillus nomiae NRRL 13137 (assembly GCF_001204775.2). Lineage (NCBI taxonomy): Eukaryota > Fungi > Ascomycota > Eurotiomycetes > Eurotiales > Aspergillaceae > Aspergillus > Aspergillus nomiae. The sequence goes on from NW_015378609.1 coordinate 13,662, forward strand.
TAATGGCTGACAGTCGTCTACACGGTACGGCGCAGCGATTGACACTGCGTCGGCCACAATGATGCTTGTCCCATCCCATCTGGTGGGCATAGTGCGGCTAAATGCATCAAACAGATCCTGGGCTTCGCGGGTAACTCCCTTGCCACGCTTGGCCTCACCCTCTTGCAGTTTACCGACTGCATTAGCCTCTCGGGTCTTCAGAGCCCGAATGTCGAGCGCATGCACAGGAGGCACTGCATCAGCGAAAGAAGGCGCTTCCACACTGTTGGATGATGGAGTGAGGGAGAGAAGTTGGAAGGACTGTATACGCGAGATTGGGATGATATGATAATCGCCTGCGGTCTGCTTGGTGTCGGCGGCAGTGTTGATAGCAACAAGGTTCGTGATCGGGCATGCCGTAAACAGAGTTCCCTCAATTGTCGTAGAGACCGGGGCGGTAGTGATGCGAACGCTGTTGGGATAATAATAGAGTTAGCACCAACAAACTATAGAGTTCTGTCATGTACGAGGGGTTTCTGTTCAGAGGGTATCATGTCCTTTAAAAGGCCACCACAGCAGACAGAAGTTTAAAAGAAGTAGCTGCTTACCGTGCACCAATTGCACCGCTCAAGGCGACCTCCAAAGGAACCATAGCTCCGGCCATTCCCTGACTCGTGGCACCAGAAGCTCCTTGCGACGACGCTCTAACTCCAGAACCGTGACGCTTTTTCTCTGCCATAAGCCACCCTCGTAGACTAAGCAATTTTCAAGCTTTGTCACTTGGGATGAAACGGAGAGCCGGATTCCGATTATGGGACAGTGCAGCTGAACTGCCTCTCAGGAGACAGCAAAAGATCGCCTTGCACAATCAACCCAGCAGGGACAATACGCTACACCAGGCAATTTCTGCAGTGGTAGAAGCGCCAATTTCCCGGCCGCGGGGTTATAAGTTACTGTCGATTTGCAGTAACAACAGGAGCTGGTGCCCCAATTAAGCAAGGTGGGACGTAGCCGGAAGCTGGGGACCTGATAAAAAGAGCGACGGAAACAACACGGAAAGAGAAAAGAAGCTCGTCGACAAGGATATGGCCAAGCAGACGAGGATGCTTTTCTCAGACTACTGGCGCGTAGTCAAAGAGAGGTGTGGTAGTGCTCCGTCAAAGGATGCCAGCTAACCCACTAACGATCAGTTGGGTGAGGTCGACGTTCAGGTGCACGACCAATCAATCCCCATTCGGCTTAGTTCGGGCGGAGACAATAATACCGTGACGACGGATACCCTCATCAGTCCTGACTCCTGAGACTCTCGGAACATAACTGACCAGCTACAAGCCATGTCTTGATTTCTACAAGTCAATATACTTTTATTTTTCTTCATCTAACATGGTCTGATATTACGCTATCCATCATGAACAACATCAAAACATATTCATTCAGTACGTATCCATCACTAAATAGCAGACTAAACGATTTAAATACAGGGTGATGAACCGATTTCTTTTTAATTTATCATAATCATTCTATGTGCTGCGAGTGCCCGACTAGCCCTCACAATTTTGCCTTATCCCATTACCACCTCGGTCCAGGGTAAAGTTTCACGTCCAGCGCAGTGTCGTATCCTCGTTTAATTTAAGCAATGTAGGTAGAGGCGGACACGTTACCACCACGTCCAGTCCAGTTAACGTGGATGTCCTTGCCCTCAGGGTACTTCTCGTTGGCTTGCTCGGGCTTGACGCGGAAGGTGTGGGCACCAAAATAGTCACGCTGAGCCTGCAGCAGGTTGGCGGGGAGGTCCCGAGTACGGTATCCGTCGTAGAAGCTGAGAGCAGTGCTGAAAGCGGGAGTAGGGATACCCCAGAGAGCACCCTTGCTGACAACGTTTCTCCAGCCGCTCTGGGCCTTAGTGATGGCAGCCTTGAAGAAGTCATCGAAGAGGAGGTTCTCAAGGTCGGGGTTCTGGCGGTATGCGCTGGTAATGTCCTTCAGGAAGACAGAGCGGATGATGCAGCCACCACGCCACATAAGGGCGATGGAAGGCTTGTTAAGCTTCCAGCCGTACTCCTTGGCAGCCTGGATTTCTAATAAGTAACTGCGAAAACTAATGTGACGTGGACCAGGTTAAAGTGGACTTACCTCCTGCATGAGCATGAAACCCTGGGCATAGGAGATGATCTTAGAAGCGTAGAGGGCCTGCTCCAGATCATCGATGAAAGCCTGCTTGTCACCGGTGAACTCAGGGGTGGGGCCTGGGAGGAGGCTGCTAGCGCGGACACGCTCGTCCTTGAGGGCACTGAGGCAACGAGAGAAGACGGCCTCACCGATCAGGGTGACAGGCATACCAAGGTCAAGAGCGTTGATGGCGGTCCACTTGCCGGTTCCCTTCTGGCCGGCCTTGTCAAGGATCTTCTCAACGAGGGGAGTGCCATCGTCATCGTTGAAGCGAAGAACATCGCGGGTGATTTCGATCAGGAAGGAGTCCAAGACACCCTTGTTCCACTTGTCGAAGACTTCGGCGATTTCGTTGACGGGCATGCCAACACCACGCTTGAGAATATCATAGGCCTAAACACAGTGTACGTTAGATACTGTGTGTTATCAGAGTAGTTCATGCTAAAGAATGACGTACCTCACAGATCAGCTGCATGTCACCATACTCGATACCATTGTGGACCATCTTGACGTAGTGGCCGGCACCCTCGTCACCGACCCAGTCGCAGCAAGCCTCGCCGTCGCTCTTGGCGGCAATGCTCTGGAAGATATCCTTAATGTAAGGCCAGGCCTCCTCGTTACCACCGGGCATGAGGGAGGGGCCGTAACGGGCACCTTCCTCACCACCAGAGACACCGCTGCCGACGAAGCGGATACCCTTCTCGGCAAGGTACGTGGTACGGCGGTTGCTGTCGGGGAAGTGGGAGTTACCACCATCAATGATGATATCGCCCTCCTCAAGGTGGGGCAGGAGAGACTCAATGAACTGGTCGACGGGCTTTCCAGCCATAACCAGGAGCATGATACGACGGGGACGCTTCAGCTTAGCGCAGAACTCCTCAATGGAGTGAGCACCGACAATCGACTTTCCTGATGAGTGGTCAGCTTGGCTAATCCTTCCACAACTGATCAGTCAGTTTGGGATCTCACCCTTGGCCTCGTTTTCAAGGAAGCGGTCAACCTTGGAGGTTGTGCGGTTGTAAGCGCAGACAGTGAAACCGTGATCGGCGACGTTCATGATCAGGTTCTGGCCCATGACGGCCAAACCGATCAGACCGAAGTCAGCACTAGGAAGAGGGCGCGCCGGTGCGCCGACATTGATGCCGGCCAAGCGGGCGCTGAAGTCAGTGGGTAAATTCTTCTGTCAATAAATGGGCGAAAACAGAGCAGATATGGGGGCAATCATAGAACAGGTAAAACAGAAGGGAGGTGTATGAGGCTGGTTGCATTCCCATATCAAGCTATGACATTGGGAGGTAATCAGAGAACTTGATCCAATCGATTGTCGCAGAGCTACCAATCGTTTAGGACTGTGGTCCATAACTCTCAAGTTTCCACGCCAAAAGCATGAGAATCGTTGTCAAGAGGGCGACGCCCACCATTAACGAGGACGATATCGGAAATGTAGCACGGAGGGGCGGCCATTATGACCTCAAGGGTACTACTCACACTGCCTTCTCAGCCATTATGAGAGTGGGGAGGACTTTTCCTGAGGGGGTATTAAGGAAGTAGTATGTATAGCAGTATCAATATGACTGCCCCAAAGAAGGTAGATGGAAGGATGAAGATATAGGTAAGAGAAAGAGGAAAGGAAGAAAGGAGAGAGAAGAGACGGAAGAAAAGGGAGAAGCAGTTCGAAGATGTCAGACCCGAAAAGGCTTACGGAGCAACTCTTCCGTCATTCGGTGGGACAGAAGAGGGCGAAAGGCGGGGCAGTAAAGGACCATGAGGAGCAGAGTCGTCCGGTCCGGTGAAATAGTTGGTACTTAGTATACATGGGAATCCCACGGAATGCGAACAATTGATTTAAGCAAATATATTAGCTTTGGAACGAGCATTTTAAATTGTCTACAATACCTATTCTATGTCAATTGTTTTACCTCCAGATATTACCTTCAAAGCAAAATAATCTACAGCTAGTGACACATACATGACTTTTATTTTTTTTTAAAGTACAGTAGCTTGCTTCGGAGATGACGGAGCATTGCAGCTGTACCGATGGCGGGGCACATGGAGGGGCAGAAGCGTTGCTGCAGTGAAGGAAAAGCAACAGAAACCGCCGCAGCGAAAGTCCAGAGTCACCCCCCAAAAAA
>NW_015378610.1:0-17768 GCF_001204775.2 Aspergillus nomiae NRRL 13137
AAAAAAGATCCGTAGAATCCAACAAATCCTAAGCACTCATCCGCCACTCCAGAACCTGTCCGCCCGAACGCGCGGTAACAGTATATGCACAACTCTTCGAGTTGACCACACCGTCGTCATGAGTTGACCGTTTTACTTCAAGAGAGTCGATATCAACGGGAACTTTGTCAAGAAGGAACGGCCAAGAGGGAACGATATCCGGGGGCGGATATCTGGCATCGACGCTGAATTTGTCCTCAGGGCTATCAGCCCGCTGATGAGGGAGGGAGGTCTTCTGGGTTGGCTGTTTGAATCTCTGCGGACCCGGTTGGTATATGGGGCGGCAGTTTTCGAGACAGTATAGGTATAAGGAGCCGCCGGAGACGATGGCGGGGGAGTAGTTGCCGCTTGGTTCGTAGAGGGCGAGGATTTTGTGGTCGGTGGAGATGGATAGGAGGGGGGATGGGAAGGTCGCAGATGGGAGGTTGGCTGCGCTCCACCGCGGGACTGTGTCTAGCAGGTTGTATGTTATGTGTTGCTCGTCGCAGCGGCTGGATGGGAGGGGTGGGTTGAGTGGTGGCAGTTCCTCTGTGCGGGTGCTGTGATGCCGTCTCCGGGGCGGAAGTAGGCGGATGGGAGGAGTCGGTGTACCTTCACTGTTTGGGGAGAGGTGGATGTGAGAGGGGTTGCGAGACCGATACAGTACCCGTGGATGACGCCTGATTGCAGTGATGCGACAAAGTAGCGTGGCGTTGGAGGAGAGGTCTGCTGGTCTTCTTGTTCTTGTTGCTGGGTGGCGAGGTATGATGGGGGGAGGAGTCGTAGGCCTCGGAAGATCAGCCGGTATTCGTCCTGTCCTGCAAGTGCCACTGACAAAGCTGCTGAGTCGAGGTAGATCCGGTTGATGTTTGCTCGCCAGTAGTTGAGGTCGGGTTGGTTTTGTGCGAGGTCCGGACAGCCCAAGTACCGCACTCGGGTGGGTTGATGAATGGTTGTTTCCTTGTTGATCGAGATACGGAGGAGAGTGTCGTCGTCGGCAAATTCTAGGGAATCGACGACGCCGTCTGTGTCCTCGTACTGGCCTCGTGTGGTGCTGGTCAATGAGCTATCTTGGCCTAGTACATATTCTGCGGGAGACAGAAGATGCTGATCCTTGCGAAGGCTGTAGATTTGGATTGTTCTCCCCAGCCCTACGGCGATAAGGTCCCCTTGAGAGGAGACAGCGATACTCTGTTTTGCGTATCGCTGGTTGATAGACATGCAGCCTGCGGTTCCCCCTTCTAGCATGGCACGGGCGACAGAGGTCCATTGCGAACAGAGTGTCATACCCCGGGAGTACTCCCATGGACTTGTCAGATTTGCACGCTCGTATAGGGTCGCCCGCCCTCCTTTCAGAGTCACGAGTTTCCGTCCATCAGTTGAGGTGCCCACCACAGTGGTAGCGGAGCATTCATGGGGGAGGTCCCGTTGGGTCACCGACTTCTTAGTATCCTGTCGGCAGTGCAGTAGATTCAAGCGGGTGATCTGTGCGAAGTATGTGGTCCATTGATCTTGAGTCAGGGTGCTTATCGTTGGAGGTAATGACACCGGGACTTGCTGTAGAGCTTTACTGAACATGTATGGTGCCGACGCCGCACATCGCCAGGAGCGACATGTCTGCCGTGCAGCAATATATGTTTCCACATCGAGATGGAGAAGGAAGGACTGGACGATCTCTAAAGGGAGATACGCAGCCATTGCTTGCGAGTAATGATGAAGTGGAAGAGGAAGAATCAGGTATCTAGACTGAAAGAGATAAGATTGAGACTGCTCAGCAGTGATGGATGATGATAGGTGAAATGTATATAGTTCATTATTATTCTACCCCTATGGTTTACTTTCGTCGGTGAGAAGGCGCCGAATATAAAGACGAGTCAAATGCAGTGATAGCTGTCAAGGATACCCCTGAACAAAGGATCGGCATCCGATGCGTGAACGTATGATGCGGTTCAGGATAAAACCAGGATGTCATCAATATGTATCGCGGTATCGATATCAAGTTAGTGAAGTGCACCTGGCGGACGAATGATAGACTCGGCAATCCCGTAGTTGCGTGATGGTGGGCCGATCGGAACTGGTGATAAACTAAATATAATTCCCGACAGCAGCGAAAACTTGCCGTGACCCGAAAGCCGTGTACACGAAACTCAACCTTATAACAACGGTCATTAAGAGACCACTTGGTTTGGTTGTCAACACCGCCACACGTAATGTTGTACAATAGAACCCGTGCCCAACCTCTTCGGCCGCCATACAGGAATTGGCGGTATGGCTAGTAGGCTACACAGAATCCCAGCTTTTAAATCCTGAACATGACGGAAGACAGTGCCTCGATTGGGTAACGTAGGTAAACGGTGATGACTGTTTGCGCCGTGAAATCCGGTTAGACACGAAGATCCGACTATTTTTCGTTGACCGCATATTTACCAGATTCACCAGCCTCACTTAGGCCGTGAACCGGAGGTATGGCGGTGATGATTCGGTCAGCATCGGGATTACGTCGGCGCTTATCGACTAATCGTGCGACATTAGGATTGCGCACTTCCATTTGTCCTTTGGTAAGGTTAAAGGAAATGGACAACTCGCAATAAGCCCCTAGACGGATTCCGCTGCGCCGACAGAGACTGTATCCGGTCACGGCCCTCTCAGATAATGATGTTCTTCTCTCGCTTGTACAGGTCTTTCAGAAGTTTCAGCTGATTAACGCCCATACTCTGACGAGGAACGCTATTTGGTAGATCGACAATGGCCTTCCTCATTAATGCCAGACCGAAATGGCCAAAGAAGCTGACGATTCTTTCAGCGGAAGATTTGAGCATGGCCGAAAGCAGGATAACATGTGTCTCCTGAATCTCGCTCGGGGGAATCATCAATATCCTTTGCATCGCATGCCAAAACATGTGGTTGGGAAATGGATTCTTCCGCGGGGTTTTTCCAAAATTGCGCAGAGTTAGCGCCGCAAACCCAGCACCAAGAGCTGTCATTCGGTCCATATGGACCTGTTCGCTGACAAAAGGACCTCCTGGTGCTTCACGCCACCATCCTAAGGCACGCCTACCGGCTTCGGTCTTTTCATTGCCGTAGAATCCCCAGAGTGCCGGACAGACGACGCGATACTTGGCCCAAAGTATGTCAACCATATGATGACCTTTATAAACAAAGGCGTCCATGGAGAAGATCTGCGCAGCTACAATTCCAACTGGCTCTGCATGGCCGGGATTGATAGAAGCTTCCGTGATTAGAGACGAGATTAAAGATTTCGAGAATATATTCAGGGCGTAGATCAACAAAGCAGGCACCTTGTTGTCTTCGGAATTGGCAATGTCCTCTGGCGGAAAGGCCATGAATTGGCGAATATCGACAGATGGTTCTGGGATGGAGGCAGCCTTCTCGAGAGTCGCGCGAATTTCTACGAGCTAGAAGGAGTATTTTTGTTAGCTTACCGGTCTCTCATGCATTGTTTCTCTTTTGGTGAAGATGATCACACGTACCTGGCCCTTGTTAGTACCCTTTCCTTCTCGTAGCTGGCCGACACATTTCTTGATGGATCGACGCATGTCACCCATGTTCTGTTTGACCACCGCGTTGGATTTTCCTTCATCCTTCAGGTATTGTCTAAACTTCTTGAGATGCTGGTGCAGCTCTACATAGCGTGCTTGCACATTGATCTCTTCCTCCGTCAAACGCGCTCCACCGACCTTCTTCTGTTGCTCTTCCCGTGATTTTTGTGCAGCTTCAGCTTTTAGCCTTGCCGCTTCCTGCTCCGCTTTCTGTGCCTCTGCTTGACGCTTCCGGTTCTCTTCCTCCAATCGTTCCCGTTCTTTCCGTTCCTTTTCCTCTTGCGCTGCCCGTCGTTGCCTTTCCGCCTCTGCTTCGGCCTTCTTTCTGGCCTCCTCTGCCGCCTTTCGTTCAGCCTCTCGGCGTGCAGCTTCTTCCTGCTCACGGCGTAGTCTTTCCGCTTTCTCACGCTCGATGCGCTCCGCCTCCCTCCGGGCTTCTTCTTCCTTGCGGCGATTCTCCTCCTCTACTGCTCGCTGATGCACTCGCAAAGTTTCTTCGGCTTCCTCCAGCACTTGGTCATGTAGTTTGGCAACTTTATCGAGAGCTTCATTGTGTTGGGCTTCTAGTTCATTATCGATCCGATCAAGAGACTCGTAGAAGGACCGGCGTTCATAGGCTTTGACTTTCTTCAATTCGGTATTGTGAACGCGGAGTTGCTCCAGATCTCGAGCCAATTCTAGCACGAGTTGCCGGGACGGACTGTCCAGCTCTTGAGGGTAACTTAAGCGCCCCATCTCGCAGGTGTGCACGTGGTAGGAAAGCTTTGTCGTAAAAGCGATGTGTATCCCGAAACGGCTTACCAGGCTGGGGAAAAAGGTCAAAAGTGTCAAGGGAGACTCCAAAAGAATGTCTTGCAAAAGATGCCCAATCAATTGTGCAATGTGAGTTTTAGAACATATCTTGTACACAATGAATGACCAGTAGAACCCGCAATTCGTTATCCAATAACCCTGGGCTATTCCGGAAATACTTATATTCCGAGTATGGAAACCCTCACATTCAATGGAACCGTCAATCTCGGGGCTCGCACACTTATAATAACAGTCAATGGCAAGGAGTCGAAGCGGTTAGCTTGGTGGCTCCGACAAAACGGGGCAGGCCTCGGACTTCGAGAAAGTAGTCGGTGCACTACCCGAAAATCCTGGTAAACGATTGGGAAACCGGGATGAATGCTCCCGCAGTATGCGGGATGAGGATATACTGAAACTGAAAAGGAGTGTGGCCACGGAGTAGCTGTCAATAAACAGCTTCACGAGGGAATCTGGTAAAGTCTCCGATGGAATTAGCTGTACGCGACCTTTGTTTGCAGTAGAATGCTTCGTCAAATCAAATGTGACTTAGTCATGATTTTGGAATGAACCACATGATGGTTAGTCAGCGAGGAAGAAATATGATACTGAGTTACACATGTGGTCGTTATGGGTAGCCGTAGGCAGGTGCGAAGAGCCTTAAAGATTAGGAGCTGAAGATCGTCAAACAACTCAAACCAACAGCTTCACCGTCACCATCATTGGATCTACTCGCATGATTGTCCATTAGTTCGGCACCCCGTTCCTCGGTTTGAAGAGCGGGAATGGGGCCCTTTGCATCATCATGAACACCACGAGCGTATTGAAGAAAGTAAGCCTCAAGGAGTCAAGCCATACTCTCGGTCAGTTGACCAAAAACTTTTGCCATCCGATCAGAGACATCTTCGCCTTCAGGTTTCGGTGTTAGATTGAACATTAATCTGTCTCTCACAATACGAACAACGAAAACACACTGGATACCGCAGTTGTCCAATCTCAGTCTTATCCGGAGCCCCGCCAACAGCTATTATGGGTCTCTTTGAACCCAAAAAAGGGAACTATTGGGCCGGTCGCAGTGTAGGCAAGGATTATCAATACCGATGGAGACAAACTACGCCCGCATGAACCTTCTGGTAGGCCGGTACTAAGGTAATACCCCGATACAAGCTCGCTAGACTGTTCTGAGGCTAGTGAGCAAAGACCGGAGATCACCCAAGGTACCCTACTATGAATAGGTAATACAACGGTCTCCTGACTTTGAAGATGCACCCAAGCGGCTCATTGTAGGGGGAGGATTTTAATTTTAGCAGGATGAAGAATAGTTATGCTTAAATCTTCTCTCATTCCCCATGTGGTATGCTTCCTCGGGTATGGTTGATGGTGCTAATTTTCCCTCCAGGTTTTCTTATAAGGGACTAAAAGGGAAAATGGAAAGAAAACGATCCATCCAGCGACAAGAGCGAACCAAGATGCAACCACGTCCGAACCATTGGACATACCTTAGGTATTGCAATTCTGGTAACTTTGTCTTAATACCTAATGACAAGCTAAACCAGGTAGCTCAAGTCTTCGACTAGTTTTCTTTGCCTCCTACCTACCTCCTACCCTTATCATCCATCGTAACCAACGATTGTAGAATCGTCAACAAATAAACCAGATAAAAGAGAGGGAAAAAAAATCGCCTTCTTCCCTAGGTGAAGCATTAAAACTATTCCACACCATTTATTAGTTTATATAGCTAGGATGTACGATGAGTGCTTGTTTTGATTACCTTTCCAACGGTTTTGCTGGTTTTTTGTCTTGTCGTATTTTCCCCCACATCGCCATTTGGGGTACTTCTATAGGGTGTACCTACTGTATGGATGGTATTGTTCACTTGATCCGATTGATTCCCATTATACCATTACCAGCACCACTACGAAGGAAGGTCGTACACTAAAGCTCCATATCCTTTCATTCCTTCAATCTTCATCTTCTTTCTCCTCTACCCTCTACTGCCCTTCATCTCCCTCCTTCTCTCTTCTTTGATTCCACCCCTCCCTCTTTCCTCTGATAGCAACTTCTCCCATCATTCCTTCAGGACTTGTCAATTATTGTTCACCTCTTGATTCTATCAGATCATTTGTCTGTGTCATTCCCTCTCTGTGGTCAGATACTTCGTGCTTCTGCCTCGTATATTTCGGTCCACTACGAGAAAAGGTTACTTGACCGTATCAATCTTTCGATCAGGGGATGAGCGTATCGTCCTCATAACAGAAAGACGCCAACTCAACAGCTTCTGATCTTCAGACTGAGTTGCCCCCCCTTTTCATCATATCTGGACTATTGAGAAGAGACCCCGATCTCTTCCATACATTCCATATCAGTGAAGAAAACGTGTTGAATCCAAAAAGCCAACAAGCGATAACATCAGAAATCGCACAAGCAGAAAAAAAAACCAGGAAAATCTCGAGGTTGTTTTCGCGGAAGTTTTTTTGGGGGTTTCAGACCGTGGTGTGGCCTGTATGGCAATTGAGGGTCAACCGTCAGCTTTCCCATCCGCTTATTCGGTTCCCCTCTCTGCTTCCTTCCCCCCAAACCCCCCCATTCGTCAAGCTTCATCCTCTCCTTCGGCCTCTTGATTCAGAGGCAATTCCTCCGGCATTCGCCCGTCCCAACATCGTTTTTTGATTGAATATATTTTGTTTCTTCTTGTGGATTCTTTCGGCATTGGATCCCTTTTTTTATTCTTGCCTTTTTTTTCCTTGCTACAGGCTCACTGTTTCACTTGTATAAAAAAGCAATTCCCGCTTCGTGCGAAAAGGGGAAAGGAGGGCCAGACAGAAAAAGACGTCATTCAGCAACATTCCGAAACGTTGGACGATCATTTAACAGGTAAGAATTCTGAAGGAACTCGTGTTCAAGGACAACTCCTACTCACCGACGTTCTGGCATTGCCTCTTTCCTCTCTTGTTTTGTTGCTTCTTCCAGAGACCCTATCTCGAGCCCAGGCAACTGTTATGACACCATCGCAGCTTCCACCTGTCCACGACAGCTCCTCTGCTCCCTCCTCTGCTCTCCTTTCGTCGAACATGCTGTGATCTTCTCTCGTTCGCCCTTGTCCTGCTCCTTGGATCCCCCCCAACGCACCTACTAGTACTGACCTATCGTTTCTCTGCCTAGTATACTACTCCATAACCATTGGTCTCCATTCCAAACTTTTCCTGCGGTCGGCCTGCGTGGTAGACAGCCTCCTTACGAGTCATCCTTGAACACTCTCTTGTCTTCGACGCAGAGAATCCATCTCCTACACACATAATCCGTTCTCTATTTATCTGGGAAGATGGATCAACAAGGTCAATCCGGAGTTCCCGGCCCCGCTGGTCGCAAGCTTCATATAGCTCATCGGAGGAGTCCATCAGAGCTAACTCCCCTCATGAGTACGTGTGAACAAAACCAACCCTTTCCCGCGCTTCATACCACCAGGTCAACTCGCTAACGACCATGGTAATAATAGTGGAACAATTAGCGATTCAGCAACAGATTGAGCTACTTCAACAGCAACAACAACAAATCGCTGCTACTCACCAACAGTATGTTAACATGGGACTCCTACAGCCTCAACAGTTGGGTCAGGTTTCAGCGTTCTCTCCTTCACTTCAGGGGGGTGCGTCTATGGGCGGTGTCTCCCCTCAGATCAATGCCTTCCAATTCCCCCAAATTGCCCAGCAACAGCTTGGCGTTCCGATGAACAGCCCCGGTCAACACTCGCATCGCCGCAACCAGTCCGCCCTCCCTGGCTTGGGCATGGGACCCCCTCCAGCTCCGTCCTCCGGGGCTTCAGGGTATTCTGATTACAACCAGCAGCAGGGCAACCAGCCGAAGAACGACAATGGAGGTCACGGTCGTGGTCGAGGGGGCCCCCCGGGTGGCGGCCACCAGCGACGTCACTCGCTTGCCCTGCCTGAAGCTAAAAAGGCCGCAGAACTCGCTCAGCAGAAACGAACAGCGTCTGGGTTCCAGTTCCCTGCCCCCGGTGCGGGAGCCGAATCATCCGACAATGCAGCAGGTTCGGACGACAAGTCCACTGCTTCTCCGGCACCGGGCCCCCAGGGCCTGGGCATTCACCGGGCCGGTAACATTCGAACTGGCGGTCATGGTCGGAGCCAATCTATGGCTGTGGGCAGCAACCGAGGCTCGCTTTCTGGCCGCGGTGCTGGTGGATTTCAATTTCCTCCATCGAACGAGTCAGAAAACCCACGCCGTGGAAGCGGTCATGCCCGTACTTCATCTAGGAACTTCGATGGCAACTGGCGCCAACCAAACAATCAGAATCAGGGTCAGGATCAGCAGAAGAGTTTCGGACAACAGGGCGGTGGCTTCCAACCTGGCCACCGTGCACGTGCATCGATGAATCAGTCCATCGGCTCTATTGGTTCGTTCCAGTATCCTGGACAGCCACAGCTCATCCAGTTACCTCAGGGACAGGTCGTGATGGCCCCGCCGCAGATGTTTGGTGGCGGTCAGCAGCTGAACCCGTTGCAGCTTGCACAGCTTCAGGCTCTTCAGCAAAATGGCCAGCTTAACGGTCAAGGACTTGGTCTTCAGGCTAGCCAGCACGCCCCTCCTCAGTTGTCTGCTCAGCAGCAGCAACAGCAGCAACAACAACAGCGGAAGACATTGTTCACCCCATACCTACCTCAGGCTAACCTGCCCGCTTTGTTGAGCAATGGCCAACTCGTGGCCGGTATCCTGCGGGTCAACAAGAAAAATCGTTCTGATGCGTATGTTACAAGTCCCGATTTGGATGCCGATATCTTCATCTGTGGCAGCAAAGACAGAAACCGTGCGCTTGAAGGGGACTACGTAGCCGTTGAACTCCTGGATGTGGATGAGGTCTGGTCGCAGAAGAGAGAAAAAGAAGAGAAGAAGAAGCGCAAAGACATTACAGACGCTAGGGCTGGTAGCAACGCTGGCACTGATAAACTCTCCCGTTCTGATTCTGGCGCAAATGGAGACCGCCAGGAGGTCGGTCCTGATGGCAGCATTCGTCGCGTGGTAGTCTCCGTCAACGCCCAACGCAAAAGAAGAATGATGATGTCGAAGTGGAGGGCCAAAGTCTACTCTTGGTCGAGGAAGACGAGATCAGCGATGAACAGAAGCCACTCTTTGCGGGCCATGTTGTTGCTGTCATTGAACGCATCGCCGGACAGATGTTTTCGGGTACCCTCGGACTCCTCCGTCCCAGTAGCCAGGCGACGAAGGAGAAACAAGAGGCTGAACGGCTGGCCAGAGATGGCCCCCACGGCCGTTCCCAACATGAGCGTCAGCAGGATAAGCCGAAGATTGTCTGGTTTAAGCCAACGGATAAGCGTGTTCCCCTGATTGCCATCCCTACGGAACAGGCGCCCCGTGATTTCGTCGAGAAGCACCAGGACTACGCCAACCGTATCTTTGTTGCTTGCATTAAGCGGTGGCCTATCACGTCTTTGCATCCTTTCGGAACCCTTGTTGAGCAGTTGGGTGAAATGGGCGACCTGAAGGTAGAAACTGAGGCGCTCCTCCGTGACAACAACTTCGGATCTGATGAGTTCTCTGATGCTGTCCTCAAGAGCATTGGTTGGGAGGACTGGACCGTTTCTAGCCAGGGCGAGGCTCTCCTCGCTTCTCGCCGAGATTTCCGTCAGGAAACGACCTTTAGCGTCGTTCCTAGTGGAACTAAGGAGCTCGAGAATGCTTACCATTTCAAGCCTCTTGGAGACGGCAAAGTGGAAATTGGAATTCATGTCACCGACATTGCTCATTTCGTAAAAGGCAATTCTCTAGTTGACCGGGAGGCAAAGAAACGAGGCACTGCTGTCTATCTCGTCGATCGACTAGTCAACATGCTGCCGCGGCGCATCTCCACCGAGCTCTGCTCTTTGCTTCCCGGAGAGGACCGCCTCACAGTCAGTGTCGTGCTAAAGGCTAATCCAGAGACGGGCGCTATTGACGACGATGTTTGGATTGGCAAGGGCATTATCAAGAGTGCCGGCAGACTGAGCTACGAGGAGGTTGACGCCGTGGTTCAGGGAGCTGCGGATCTTTCTGTGCCTGAAATAAAGGCTGACACTCTTCGAGCACTATATGTAAGTATTTCTCTAATGCTCCCCCGTCCGGCTGGCAGTTCCTTTTCTTGGCTAACAGTACTGTAGGCTGTTGCCTCCAGATTCCGCGAAGCGAGATTCGGCAACCGTGTCGCGCATATACCTCCTCTGCGACTGCTTCATCAGACAGATGATGAGAACGTCCCCGTTGAATACAATATCTTCAACTCCTCTCCTGTGCGGGACATCGTGGAGGAATTGAGTCACAAAGCAGACTTTTTCGTTGCTCGTAAATTGGTGGCTGCTTTGCCTGAAAAGGCATTCCTTCGTCGCCAGCCCTCGCCTAATGTGCGCCGTCTCCACTCGTTCATTGATCGGATGAACAGGCTTGGTTTTGGTTTGGACTCGACAAGCAGTGGTACCTTGCAGAGCAGTCTTTGCAAGGTTCAGGATGATGATTTGCGCAAGGTGGGTTCTCTTCGTACACCGATAAGGGCAAATTCGTCTTCGGATTCTGTCTTGTCTTGATAACACAGCCTTACTAACGTCACCCAGGGCATGGAAACACTCTTGGTTAAGGCTATGCAGCGTGCCAAATACTACGTCGCCGGCAGCGTTCAAGACGAGCAGCGTTCTCACTACACTCTCAACCTGCCAGTTTACACTCATTTTACCAACCCATCTCGCCGCTATGCGGATATCATTGTTCATCGCCAATTGGAAGCCATTCTATCTAACGGTGCTGTTGAGTTCTCTGACGATATTGAGGCCCTAAACAAGGCTGCGGACGTCTGCAACAACAAGAAGGACTCGGCACACAATGCTCAGGAGCAAAGTGTTCACATCGAAGCGTGCCGCAACATGGACAAGAAGAGACAGGAGATTGGCGGTGACCTCATTAGTGAGGGCATTGTCCTTTGCGTCTATGAGTCCGCTTTTGATGTTCTCATTCCCGAGTTTGGCTTTGAGAAGCGTGTCCACTGTGACCAATTGCCCTTGAAGAAGGCCGAGTTCCGCAAAGACTCCCGTGTCTTGGAGCTCTATTGGGAGAAGGGTGTCCCGTCCTCCGCATACATTCCTGAGGATGAACGTCCAAAGCCCGCCAACTCCCGGGCTGCTCAGGCTGCTGCGGCGGCGCGTGAGGCAGAAGCTGCGAGAGAGCGTGCTCGTGAGAGGGAGGAGGCTATGCGAAAGCAGACTGAGACCGGAACTATCTCCACCGACGTCGTGGATGCCCTGTTCGACGATGATGACGATGACGTCTCCGAGGTCACTGAGATGGCTGCAGGCGTTTCATTGAACTCATCTGCCGATCGCTCGACCCAGAGCATGCCGCCTTCCCCAACTCGCAATGGCCATCTTCAGCAGCCACCCCACAGAACCCGTTCTGATCCGAAGATTGCAACGCTCAGTGGCGATGCTCCTGAGGCGAAATTGACCAACAAGGAGAAGTACCTACAGCTCTTCAAGCTCAGGGAAGAGGACGGCGAGTATATCCAAGATGTCACTGAGATGACCCGGGTCCCCATCATCCTGAAGACCGATTTGTCCAAGAGCCCTCCGTACGTGCTTCCTAGTTTGTCTCTGGTATATGCATTTACTAACATAGGTCTTAGTTGCCTCACTATTCGTTCTGTGAACCCCTACGCTCTGTAGAAGCGCAAGACTCCACTCCGCGCCGTCAAACACGTGTCCGCATGTTTACGAAAGCTGATCTTGGCCTGGTTGGCAGACCTATCACAACGGTCGTATATTGATACACATTGGCTGTTATACAGTACCATCGTATTTGCTACCGCCAGATGTCAAACGGTGGACTGTTGTGGATCCCTCCTCTTTCTTCTGGTAATATTGCTTTAATTCGTCTAGCGTGTCAGTTTGTTATCTCCATTATAATGGCTATGAGCCTCCCAAACTTGCAGGAAATGTTTCACTGCACCGGTTGTTGTGTGTCGTTTATATCAGTCACAAACATTACTCCTTGGGGAAGTATACTATTCCTCGCGCGAGGAACCATTTCAAGAGCCAATGACTCCCGATAGTCGGGATCAAGGGGTCGGATATTACGAGATAGGGGTCTCCATTATTATTAGTATGGATCGAATCATCGATCGTGAGGAGCCGAAAGGAAAATTTGACTATTCGTTTTAGATGTTTGCATAACTTATTGCTACACAAGCGGCATCGCATTTTAGTCTCTTCACTTCTCAATTGTCAGTTGAGGCGGAGAAAGTACTAAGTAGTAGCCATAGTGGCGTCCATAGCCAATAGCGCTCCTCACAACAGTTGTCTATTAAATATATCAATAGTGACGCCAGTACTGTAACCTTACGGCCGTAGTTATTATGTATCATGAACAAGCCAAGGATTCCGGAACAGGTTCTCCAACGAATATGCAATATTCTAGAAAGACAGATGCAGCCAACAACGCTGACCCTTTAAACCCAAACGCCAGGTCCAATCGTTTGCCTCACTGCGCCAAAAAAATCAAACAAGTATGCCAAGAAAAAAGGTACGACGTTCAGCGATGAATCCAAATCATAACCTGCGAATGCCTATACGTGGTTTTGTCTTTTTCATATTGGACCCTGATACTTTTCGCGTACCAGAGACTGCCTTTGGAGCTTTTGAACTAGACGGGGCGGAGGTAGAGAGCAGAGCGAGTGAAGTCGGAGGGCAAGTGGAAGGCGCCTTTCTGGAAGCAAGACCAAGCCCTTTGGGACTGGCCAGGGAGCCATGGTTCTCTTTGCCGTCCCCGCTATGACAGCGGTCCAATTCAAGCGGCTCTGGCACGTCCTCGAATATCTTGACTTCTTCCCGTATGCGTCCAGATGAGTTGACCCCTTTACTGCGGACGGACAGCTTCGGTGATTTTCTCTGTGGAGAAGGATCGCGTTCCGGGCTGCCACCGTAATTGTTTGCTGCGATGTTCTTCTCAGATGCTGTCATGCCCTCCAGGTCACTATCGTCTGGATCCATCGCAAAGGGGTCTGTATCCAGAGGCAGCGTTAGGACGGATAAGGGACGTTTGCCAAGGGCATTTTTCCTGGGGCTCGGTGGAGCAAATTTGACCGGGGACGGCGATAGTGTTGGATCATTCTCTTTGCTGGCATTGGAGAGGTTTTCAGATTCGTCGTCTGAGGTTATTGAATCGGCTTCATAGGGGATCTCTGATTGTTGCTCTTCGGCTCGGTTCTCTGTCTCCGGACTATTGGATTGCCGCTGTGATCGCGATGACGCCCGCTCTCCGTTCTTCCGGGTATTCTTCTTCTTCATCGTCACAGATTGAACTCTAATGCCCTTCCTTGAGCGCAAAAAGCGAGGTTCTTCTTGCTCCGGGATCGTCGTTCCGGCATCTTCTCCCTTGGTCTTCGCCTCCGCTGCTGCACTTTTCAAGTCCGTTGGCACCGGCGCATGAATGGACGTCATTAGTTTAGCCTGTCGCGCAAAAGCCTCGTAGTTCTCCTGAAGTAAAGCGCCGGCCGCAGAATTCAACGCAGAGTCCGGGTTCGGGTAAATAAGCAGGCATGAGATTGTCTGTACGCACGCCGCAATTCATTAGCCCCTCTGTCCAATTATACCCCCTCACAGCGATGGTGCACACTCACAACTAGAACATCCTTCAATGTCAGAGTCGCCTTCCAATCCCGCTTCAATGTATCGACGCACACGGCGCCCGTCAACTCCTCCACATTGGGATGCCATATACGGGTTTTGAAAGTCGCCTTCGGCGGACTTTTAGGATAATCATCCGGCATCTTCAAGTGCACGCGCCACAAGCCTTGTGAATATGGTGTCCCCTGCGGGCCCGCCAGCAAGGTCGTAAGTTGAGTGAGGTCATCGCTCGACGAGTCCTCCGAGGGGAAGAGATAGTTCGGGGGCAGGTCATCATGCAATGCGGCATGGTCCGCAGCGAGACGTTTCAAACTTGAAACCTGGTTGTTTTATGCATGATTAGATCCGAGGTGTTCTGCAGACAGACGAACTGTTTAGGATTGACACTAGTAACCCACCATTCTTTCTTTTTTTTTCTTCTTCTTTCTTTTATCCCTGAGTTCACAGACTCAAATTCCGCTGCAGTGTTTTGAGAACAGATATCGTAACCAATTATACTCCCCCAATCAAATATAGACCAATGAAGGGATACCCTTGTATATAGGAAAAGGCTACCGGAGTAACCACACTTCCCCCCACGAAAAGAAAAAGAATGCTGAACTTGTTTAAACAAATCGCGGCTTATGGACCCAAACTTCGGTTGCCCCCAACAGCCCTTCTTTTGTTTTGATGATGTGAAGCTGACGGCACTAGACCCGATACGGGTCATTCCATGGCTCACAACCAAACGCGAATATCATGTGACTGACGCGTCGCTTGCGCGTTTTAGGAAGTGTTATTAGGTGCCTAGTACTAAGGCTCGCTTGGTTTCCTGATTTGGTTAGGGCGGTGGTGTGCACCTCTTCTATCTATTATCGTCCCCTGGTAGTCTTTTGTGTGTACTGTACACTGACCTTGTACATGGAATGGGTACGAGTGGTTCGACTTGATAGACAAGTGGGTTGACACATTTCACTCTGTCATTGAGGTTTTACTATCTGTATGGTCTTAATAGGGGGTTGAGAGCCCTGGCTGTTAAGAATGGGACCTGCGTCGGCACCTATCCGATGCAATGCTTGTTTGAAATCAAGTGATATTTCAAGTTGACAGCTGTGATGTATGTATATAGGTATGTGGGGTATGGGTGGGTGGGTGTCCATGTACATACATGCTTTATGATCTCTTGATTCTAGATACATCATGTGCGACACACGAACACTGTGCTTCAATTAGGGCTTTATTGGCATTTCTAATCAAGGAGGAATAACTAGTAACTAGGTGTAAATGACATATGTCATAAGAAGGTAAACACTGGTGATGTACTCCGTACATTGTGGGTTGCCCCTGAATAAAGGACAGTGCCTTTGGGGAAAAGATAAGGCAGTGTGAGAGTTGAGATCAAATGGCTTATTTAAGAGAATATTGCAAGTCGCTTCGTTGGAGTCGCTTTAGAGTCGGACATATCCTTGCCTCCTTTGACGAGATCGTCGTTCTAGAATAACATAGGTTGGTTATTAAGCTATCGACTCGGTGCGCTTCGTGTTAATCTGGTCCACTTGACGGGCCCACTTCCCCTTCCCAACATTGTTGTTTCTCCTATCTTGGGTGGTATCTTCGGCCTGGAGCGCTGACATACATCAACTGTATCCCGTTTATTTTGATTGTCTTCTAGAAAGATGACCGGCTGTTGTTTAATTGAAATTATTAGATTCAATATCGCATCTGTGTCTGGACAGACTTATCAACAAAGTTTAGCACTACAGAGAGATCTACAGGTGACATGAAGCGTAGTACAGCAGAACCATTTGTCATAACGGATTTCCTCAGAACATGGAATTCCTATTTACCTGTAGCGTAGCGTCATTATGGTATTATGATTAAACCTCGAAGAAAGACAAGTTTGATATGTGCGCGGCGAAAATTAAGCGTGTCTTGTGTAACAAGCGGCGACTTAAAGTTAGACGAGAAAAGAAAGGAAATTGGAATAAAAGCCATTCCCGGCAATGATACATATGGAGTATAGAAATGAACCTCAGTATCCGTATGCCTCATCTCTTATCGTTCCACCATCCTCGGTAGCTGGGACGGTTGGAGGGGGGAGGTCCATGGAGCACAAGTCCGCTTGGGGAGCACACTGATGCTTGAGAACGGAAGCGATATTGTCAATGGCCAAGCGTTGAATCGATCACGAGCTCTCCATTTAGAGGAGAGCAGCAATGGCAGCACCGGCAATGAGACCGAGAGGGCCAGCAGTGGCCATGGGGACGGCAGCACCCTCAGAAGTGCTGGAGGCAGCGGAGGTAGACTTGGAGGAAGAGCCCTTGGTGCTGGTAGACTCGTCGGTCGACTTGGTCTTGGTAGAGGTCTCGGTGGCAGTGGCAGTGGAGCTCTTCGCAGCGCTGCTCGACTTGGTAACGAGGGTAGAGGAACCAGCAGAGCTGGAGCCGCTCACAGCGCCGGAGGACTCAGCACCGCTGGCAGTGGGAGTCGTGGGGGCTTCGGTAGCCGTTCCAGAGGGAATCACGGGCTGAGAGGTGACGGTGGGAATGACAGTAGAGCCGGTCTCGGCGCCGCCAGTGGTAGTGGCAGTCGCACTGACACTGCCGGTCTCAGCAGCGCCGGTGGTCTCGACACCAGAGACATCCTCAGGCTAGAGCGAAATTCAAGTCAGCAAAGTGGAATGCTAAACAGCTGTGATGAGACAAATCATGGTCTTACGGTAGCAGCGGAAGAAGACTGGGCAGCAGCCACAGCGGCGAAGGCAGCGAGGATGAAAGTAGCACGCATCTTGATGTTTGGAGTAGATCTGTTGATCAATTCGTTGGTAGTGAACCGGGTGTGGAGATGATCAGACGATGGCAAGCGAGTGTAATTGTTGGAAGGAATAGGAAACGAGTGTATGGGTTCCTTTATATTACTCCGGGAAAGAAAAGGGTCAAACAAAGAGTGACAGGGCGCAGGGGGGGGTCTTTAAATAGACAAGAAGGACGGGGTAATAAATAATAGGAAGGATAATAATTATAATCCAAATTAAGAAGGAAGGAAGGAAGAAAACGGACTATCCATGAATACTAATAATAGGTAAGTCAATCGGATGGGTTTTTTTTAAAATAAAAAAAATAGAATAGGAAAGAAAAAGCATAAAAAGAAAAAAGAAATAGTAATAACAATAATACTGGACAGTCACCACATGTGAATACTTGACTCCAAACTAAGGATCTATTAGGTGTCAAATCGCCCTCCCCGTCAGCCCTGTCTGCATTTTTTAGTGGCAATCGTATCTGCATCTCGGGATCCACTTGTTCGAAAGAAGGGTAGGCCGAAAAGGTACGGTGCTGAGCCCAGAGAAAGTCACAATTCAAGCATCATTCCCGAGCAGTCTCCCAGTTGAGAGTCCAGACACTGAGTCTCCGGCAGCCTTGGCCTAAGCCCTGTCAATAGGATTAAAATAATCGGGTAATGGGAATCCAATGAGGACCCCTGTTATTGGTGAGGATTCCTCCGCATACATATTACACACTCAGTACACATCTCGAAGGTTTGTGAGGTTGCGTATGCTTCATACTATTTTTGGTGGCCACTGCGACACATCGTCAGCTGCGGGATCCACTGCCTTGCCGGCCCGTGACCAATAAGATCGAGCGGCTATACAATTCTAACAGTCCCCATCAAAGAAGGTAGAATCAGGCGAAGCTCTGGTTTCTTTTTGGATTGATTTTTAATTTTTAATTTTTAATCTCTT
>NW_015378611.1:0-17583 GCF_001204775.2 Aspergillus nomiae NRRL 13137
CGAACCAGCACCAAGTCCACTTCACAAACCCCTCAATAAAACAATACCTCCAATCCCCCGAGATCCAAACCACCGCAGAAAAACAACTCGCAATAACAGAATCCACGTCCCACGCCACCATCGCGAAAGACAGTCTAACCTACCTGCTCCAATTCACAGAGCCGTACACCACAATCCCGAGCAAAATCAAAACCTCGTACCTACTAAGCTACGCAACAAACTACTGGGCCGTGCATGCCCGCTTAGCCCGTCCAGAAACAGACCCAGAACTAACGGCGCTAATCCTCCGCTTCCTCAACTCAGGAACAGCATACCTAAACTGGACAGCTTTTCTGGATGGATACGAACCCTTTTCTGGAACCGATGGGTCTGGTCTGATCCGCCACCCACATCCAATCTACTACGCTGCGTCATTCGGCCTAACCAACATCGTTGCAGCGCTCCTTGACACCGGTGCTCCCCTGGATAGTAGGGGACCAAGCGGGAGCGCGCTGGCTGCTGCTTCACTGGCCGGACATCTGGATACTGTCAAGGTGCTTGTCGATTCCGGGGCGGATGTGAACCTGGCGGGGCCTTTCGGGACGCCGCTTGTTTTAGCGTCGGGGAGTGGGTTTGTGAGCGTTGTGCGGTTTTTGGTGGAGAGGGGGGCCAATGTTGAGGCGAGGGGCGAGTGGAGTGAGACGGCGGTTGTGGAAGCGAGGAAGAATGGGTTTGAGGATGTTGTTGGGGTGATTATGGGGAGGTAGGCCTGTCTTGTCTTCGCCTTCTTGCCTGTCAGGCTGGAGGTTGGTTTGGTTGGAGGTGCGTTTGTGATTTGTTTAATGTAAGATGGGCTGGTGAACGGGTCTCAAGTGAGATATCCTGTTTCATATGCATGATACCTACATGGAATGCAATACTTGATATCATTCCTCCGTGATATAATCAATCCTATGATGATAACTCGGAAATAACTCGGCCCTGACACCACAGGACGTGTTCTAGACCATCAGAAAACCCCTCGTAGAAAGGAACCTCTTATAATGCCAGACCCAAAAGATCAATATAATTGTGGCAAAATGACAGGAATCGACTGATGCAGTCATGCATACCGGTTCCTATATAGCCGTTTGGTAATCCAATTCCTTACCCATAACAAGCAAAACCACACAACGAACTCGATATATCTTTAAAGAAGTCGCTCTTCTGTCATACCAGAATATCCTATATATCATACATCCAGATCGACTCATCGAATCCATAATGTCCAACCAGTCCAACCAATCCACCAAGGCATCCTCCCAACGCCGCAGCTTCTCGCTCCCAGCGGACCTTCAAAACATCCTAGACAAAGAAGGGCTGTACCGGGATTTATACGGTGATTATGAGAAGGGAGCGGCAGGCTCGGAATGGCTCGGGAAATGTAAAAATGGAGGATAAAGGAGGGGATATTGGTAATCAATTGCATCTATTCGGTTTGTATATAGTATATTTGTTGTATTTTATTTAGAATATTGGTTGACTGAGTTAAATGGAATTGTCTTTTGCGTGTGGGTATATATACAAAAATAAATCGACAAGGTACTCCTTCATGACCGGCAGGAAGGCGATACAATGCAAGGCAAATATATACAACAAAATGCCACCAAGAACCGAAAACCGCTAAGCAAAGACTGGGCAAAACAAAATCAATACTCCAACCGATCATCATGAACCAACTCCACATCGTATCTCTCATTACCCTTCCACACCCGACCTGGATCATTGAGCGACGCCACAGTTGTGCGAAGCGAGGAGATCAACCCCGTCGGCCCGCTAGCAATGACACGCGTTGGACCCTGAACAGTGCGCTGCACGAAATCAGTCAGGTCTGCCGGCACATCAGGGTGTACCGAGGTGCCGGAATTCCCGGGCCGCAAGCAATGCACCGAGAACGGGTTATCCGACAAAGGAGCGTCGTGAGAAACAGTAGATAGCGGTCTCTTGATCTCGGAATCGGTGATATATGCCGGTGTGAAGGAGTTTCGAATATTGGCCCGGTCGTCTTCGCGCGTAACATACACCCGGATCCGGAAATGGGTGCATGCTTGTGCAGCGGTACGCAGTACTTCCAGTTCTTCGCTGAGCCACCGCATGTCTGACTTGCGGCGGACGATCCACACAAGCTCGACTATGCTTCTTCGGGTGGAGAAGAATCGATTTAATACTATCGCTTGCAGGATCGGGAGAACGAATGTCACACCTGTGCCGCCTGCAACACAGAAGAGGTTGATGTCGTCTGAGCAGTGGAGGTCGTTGTCGACGATGGATTGCCCGTATGGTCCGGAAAGAACGATGGATGTACTTGGTGGTTCGTCCCAGTTTAACCCCTGGGGCTGACGGGAGATACGAGCCAAGTCCTTGGTTAAACCCTTCTTCGCGCGGATGATGTACGTGTGGGATTGCTTGGAGCCGCCAGGCACAGAGGACGGCGTCATGGGGTGCGATTGCCAGATACTAAGCCCGGGGAAGCATAGGTAGAAATGCTGGCCGATTTCCCAAGGGCTGTGGTCGTGGTCGAAATCCAGACGGACGACGTCTCCGTCTTCATCATTGGGAAAGGAGACTATGCGAGCTTTGGGGATGTGCAGACCCCAGAAGGAGAACGTTTCTGAAGCGTGCGGGCCGAAGTGTGTGAAAACGTCCGCAACAGCCGAATGGCCCGGTCGAGCAGCCACACGACCAATGACGCGATCATCCAGCATGAAAGCTGCTCCCAGTGTCCCCAGCAAGCACCCACGTATAGCATGGCTACGACATAGTGCGCTTTGCGGAAGAACTCGTACCCCGTGAGGCGGATGGCCCACTTGGTACTGAAGAAGACCAGGAATGACAGGAATATCATGGCTACGATGCCCCAGATCATGTACTCCTGAGCTATAAAAGCGTTCCATGTTGAGGGTTGCGGCTGGTACAGCTTCCCCTCCATGAGGGTCCAGCCGAAGGTGTGAAGAGCAGATTGAATGTAAATAATCCAGCCGAGCCAGCGATGAAGAAAGTTGAAATGGTGATAAGGTATTCCCGTACAGAGGGAAAGGAGGGATTCCCTGGTACACAGAAGCACAGCAAGGGGCGTTAAGGCGTATGCGAGAACTCCGAGGCGATCAGCCCACGGACCAATTCCCGTGGGAGTCGATCGCAAGTTGGTTCCCTTGACAGGGATGTACCATGTTTTGTAAACGATTCCGACAAAGCTGAAGATGATGAGATAGCCGGCTAGAATGGCGAGGACGAGGATATTAAACCGAGTGGTGCGGCCGAATAGAGAGGTTAGAGATTCCTGGACAAAGTAGCGGTGGTATATCGAGCCAAGTGATCTCCTCATGCGATAAATAGAGCTCTGTGATCTATTTTCATGTTCCCCCTCCTTCTGAATGCATGAAGATGTAGACTTGCGTGTGATAGGATTGCAGTAATGGGCAATGAAGCAAAGGAATACAATTCCAAGAATGACCGCCCAGAGAATGGCACTGTAGAGTATAGACAAATCATGACTGTGATAGACCGTATCTAGATATGCACACTTTCCCGCACCACTGGTACAGGGGAGTTGGCGATTATAGTATCCCCAGTGGTGTTCAACACCGGGACCACTATCCGGGATATCGTGAGCATGGCGCGGAGAGAGCATCTTGAGTCGTCAATGCTCGAGAGAAGGGACGAACGTTGCTGGGCTCTGGAGAGGAGGAAAACGAACATGCTGGATGGCTGCGGGGGATGTCCATATTAAACTGTACCCGCCGTCGCGAAAAGTCGTTAAGACACATACGTTAAAAAGTGGGTTGCCAAGGAGAAAATATGCTCAAGTGCAATGCCAAGGACGCTTTGGCCAGAAGTATTTGATTTGCAGTTGTCTGGAAATGAGACAGTGGATCACTTGGCCTGTGTCAAGTTTATAGCTGTATGATTCATTGGGATTCATCGATTCATGGGAGTGCCCAAAGCAAATGACTCGTATGAAGGCGAATCGCTTGCGGATCTTGGCCTGACGAACCCGAATACTATCCTGTGTAACACAGCTGGCCCGACCGCTTGGCGCCATGCCGGAAGTTAATCTAATCGAAATCTGCTCAAATAGGATCATCCCCACCTTCCTGGTAAAAAGCACCAATCGGCGCTATTACCGCTTAGGGTTTTGCCAGAGACTGCCGAATTGGACAGGGTCATTTACCCGATCGTTCTCGACCGAAGCTCATTGTGTCTCTTTCTTCCTCATTGTTCATTGATGTAGGAACCTTAAGCATACAACAAAGATACTACTACGGTTGGAGAATCGTGCATGATTGGTTCTCTATAATCACATACTGGGGGCCAGGGGCATATGGAATAAGGCAGGAAGGCCGCCGGAACAGAATACCTTTTCTGGTAAAGCGAGAAGCAGAAATGATTGTCACCGGTGGCGGTGATTTCCTCTTTTGAAACTTGTTCTGCTAAACGGATTTCCTGATATACCCAGCCAGGTAACCTGCCACATATTTGATTTTCTTCTTAACTCCCGTAATTGGTACCATCTAATGCTTTGTGGAGTGAGAAATAACGGCGGACCTGTGTTTCTAAGCGGGGTGATCTCCCAAATAGCTTTTCGACCAAGCCCGCCTAATTGTCCCTTGATTTAGATATCTTCTTTTAGGTCCAATACTTAATCCTTCTTTAACTGCAATACCCTCACTACTCAAGGCCATCTCAATGGAAGTGCTCGAACTTTGCGGATACACATGATCTAGACGGCAAAGTCATCGCAGACCGGGTGATAACGCCACTCTTATCGAAATTTCTGAATCGCGTCAGCATCGTTGCAAGCAATAGTAGGCCCCGTCCCGGCATCAGCAGAATGTCTTATACCAGGCTGCTCTAAAAGGTTGGAACAATCAAGGCCTTCAACTAACTATAACCAGGAGGAAGGCATTGGAGCCTTTACAACAGCGCTGTTGATACCTCTCAGATAGCTCAGTCTGCTTTCGCGTGAGGAGCCTATGATGTGTAAACTTTTCGCGCCCATGTATTTAACTTCTTGAATTTGAGGACTATCATATCCCAACTTCTCAGATTGCATTGACGGCTTTATTTTCTATAAGTGTTACGTATTGTGCATCGATCTTTTAGCAGCGGGGAGGTTCACGGAATAAAAACAATTGAGTTTAGTTCAAGTGCACCCATCTCACTGAGATTTTCCAGTTTTGCAAAAGTACCTTATCTGTATCTAGCACAATATTCATGATGAGATGTCTGTCAAAGCAAAGCGTCCACGTTGTGAAGTACAGCTGCTGCCGATATGTACTCCGTAAGTATCGGCCATCCGAGACCCACCGGGATGGGTTACCTATTTAGTCGACGGACTGGGAAACTTGTATGCTGCTATCCCCACGCAACAGCGCCCCTCTACCCCGGACAAATCCTATATTAAGATGGCAGGAGGAAATTTTGGAATGGCTTTATTCTATTCGGTCTGATGGTTAGACTCCACGTCTTACTGCCTGTTATTAACCTCTCCTCGTGACACTCATCCCCACACTCTTGATATCTCTTTATAAATATAGTGCCACTCCTCTAGCTTGCATCACTACCAATACAGCCTCCAACGTAGACATCGAATAACATGGACCCTCAATCGCCAATACCTGAACAGTGCAAAGCCGGAGTCGTTTCCAACAATGGCCCTGACTACCAGCTGACGGTTGAAGATGTCCCTGTGCCAACGCCAGGTAAGTAAGCCCTTCCATCTTATGAGCATATGCCCGAATCAAAGTTGCTGATATTTTACCCTCTCAGGCCCTGACCAACTACTGATTAAACTTAATGTGACCGGGCTATGCTACAGTGACATTCATTATATGTTGGAAGATCTGCCCCTTCCGCGAATGCGCGATTACGGCGTTCGATCTCCAGGCCATGAGGGTGCAGGCATCGTAGTCGCTCTTGGTTGTGATGTGAATGGGTGGAAGCTAGGGGATCGAGCTGGAATTGCGCCCACTTGGGATACTTGTATGAGCTGCGATTTGTGCTCTTCTGAGCTGGAATGTCATTGCTCGCATGCTGTGCCGACTGGATTGAAGGTTTCTGGTAGGATCCTGAGAAGAAAGAACCAAATAAGCTTGTAGTATTGCTTTCTAACCATGAAGATAGGCACATATCAACAATATATCGTCAGCCCAGCACGATACACAACCCCCATTCCGAACGGCGTTGACGATTTCTCCGCCGGCCCCATCATGTGCAGTGGATCAACCATGTTCAGAGCAGTACACGCCCCTTGCCTGACCCCCTTCTTTGAATAACAGGAGTTGCGCTAATACCACTTCCTAACCCAATTATTAGCTCCGAGAGTCAAACCTACGTGCAGGCCAATGGGCAGTGATAGTGGGAGCCGGCGGCGGAGTAGGACATATGGGGGTGCAAATAGCGAAAGCAATGGGTCTGCGGGTCATTGGCATCGACGCAGGTGAAGACAAAGAAACTCTTTGTGTCAAACTCGGCTGCGAAGCCTTCATAGACCATCAAAGGTCTACCAATCTGAGCCAGGATGTACGCAATATAGCCGATGGGAAAGGTGCACACGGTGTACTTGTGACCGCATCATCTGCTGCTGCATACCGTGTAGCGCCTCATATGCTTCGTGTGGGAGGTGTAGTTGTTTGTGTTGGTATGCCTGCGTCTGGCACAGCATTTGCAGGGGATGATCCCATGTATCTGATCCTGAATAACTTGAAGGTCGTGGGCTCTCTCACGGGGTCACGTCAGGATACGGCTGGAGCTTTGTCGCTGGCTGCGCGGGGGTTGCTTAAGCCGATGTATGAGTCGTTCAGTTTACAGGAATTACCAAATGCAGTGAGCCAACTAAGGCAGGGGAAGGTTAGAGGGCGCTGTGTTGTGGATTTTAATGTCTGAATCTTGGTGTTGACATAGGGGACCTATGGGAGATGTTTAATATCTTCAGGTGCTGATTTCCCCTAAACTAGCTGTCAACTAAGGGATCTTAAAACGGGCAGCTTGCAATGTAGAACTGCTGTACGGAATACGAAAGGTTTCTCACCTCCCTCTAATATTTATATTCTATTTTGAGATGTCATATATTCATACATCTTGTCGTTGCTATTTATAATATATAACATATATGACAAATGACCATAAAAGGAACCGAATCCAAACCTGTAGCCATGGAGTACACAAGGAAAAATAAAAGGATTCTCTATTTTCGAATTTCCTGCCCTCCGGGCTCAGAGGTTTTATTCATTTACCTGAGGTGGGAAGCCGGTTCCTTGTGACTGTGTTGGTGGGAATCATCTCCTTCATGTAAACCCACCGCTTATGTGTATCAATTCGGGGTGCTGTTCTCCCTGATATGCGACTGAAAAGAAGTGTCCAGGGAGACAGTGAGCTGTATGAAAGATGCAAGAACGGCTGCCTTCAGGGGACTCTGCGAGGTGCATTAATATACAATAAAGAGTTATATTCGGCGAATATTAAGATCTTTATCCAATATTTAGGTGGCGCTAAAACCCTCCTTATACTACTGAAACAAAAGGTCGGATACAAAGCGATAGCAGACAAAGATATCAGGCGCTAGGTCTACATAGGCAGCTTCACAGTATATAACCATGGCTGCACGGAGAGGGGAACATGAACACTTGTCTTTCTCTAACTCTCTACTTCATATTTCTATTCACGATGTCTCGTTCGGTGTCTCCTGCTCCTCCTTCAGAGGGTGAGTCTGGCGACCCTTTCCAAGGCTCACTTACTGGTCTTTCTTTGACGGATGCGTCTGAGACAGGTACCCCCGAAAGGAGCGCATGTACAACCTGTTTGAGCAATTCCTTCGCACAATGTCGGAGGCGGGATCCATCGGAGACGGTACGGACTTAGCCACGGGTTATCCTTGCGACTTCTCCATGAACAATTTTTAGAGCATGCAAGAAGCATTATCCACCCGCCCTCGCTTCTCAGCTCGGGGCATGGAACACACATCTGATTTGTCATAGCAGCAACATGATTAGGCATAAGACTCTGTTATCGGTGCCCTTATAGATCAAGAAGGCATAGTACCAGTGGTCTATATCGGCAAGAGTCGATGAGGTTGTGACAGAGCGCCACCGTGAGCGCCATCCGCCGTGTACGTCGAGGGCGCAGCGGCGCACGAAAACAAGAACATGGGAGCCCTAACAAAGGCTCTACGTCATTAAGCCACACAAGCTATTATAAACTGGGACATTCTGAGATTTTCATTGTGGTAGAAAGTGTATTTTCCTTGTCTCCTTTCCTAGACCTTCATCAATACCAACAGCAACACAAAAGAAAGTATGTACCATGGGCACAACCACGGACAGTAACGAAGGTGGTCATTTCATGCCCATAACGCACGTATACGACCCTGTACTGGACCTTAACACCTCGTTCGATCCAGATATCTTCGCATTTCTCCAAGACTCGGACGATATTGTTGGTGGATCAGGATGTTATTCGAACTCCATTGTCTTGTACCCCTCCCAATTGTCGATATCCTGGCCTAGCTACTTGCCCTGCTGTAGACAGAGCAAGCACTGGAAGGTAGCAGAAGGCATGACCAAAGAACTGCTGGACGCTATATACAAGGACTCGGGTCGAGATAATAGAGTACTACCTGGGGAGCTTCAAGACACATCGTTGGATGTTAGAAGGCGGAAGGAGGTAGAGATCATAGCTACATCAGTCAAGTCGACAGCGTATATGTATCCAAATGCAAGTCCAGTACGTGCGGGCATGCTAAGTCAGACCATGTTGGTTGTTTTTCTGCATGACAGTGAGTGATACGTTGATCTATTCCCCAGATGGTGCATTTGGTTCTAACATTCTCAAACTAGATGTTGTGGATAGCTCTCCGTCGCGCGCTGTAAGTCGGCTTATCGTGTTTGGTTGCAGTTTATATTCAGGTTAGTCTTAAGGGATCTACAATCACCGACGCCATTTTCGCCCCATATGAGCCGAAGGCTGGCACCGCACAGAAGCGTTGCGAGGCTTTGTGGAGCTTCTTGACAGCAATCATTGAGGAAGACCCGAACCTTGGAAAGAGGCTCGTCTCCAGCGTACTCACCTGGCTCAGTCATACTAAGGGGTATCGGTCGATCGCACCGACGGTCTTTGAGTCGTTGAGAAGCTATCTAGATTTTCGATCAGAGGATATTGCTCTAGAGTACGTAACCCGGAGTTCGCATATAGAGAATAGAAAGTTACAGTTAACCTCCACCAGATTTCTCTTAGCACAGACTTTGTTTGCTAATAACATCCACCTTTCTGAAACCGAGATACAAGTATTCAGCAAGTTGATGCGGATATATGTGACTCACGTCTCTCTCACGAATGATCTTTACTCCTTCCAAAAGGAGAATGAAGAGTACGAGCGAACCGGCGCACTGCTCATCAACGCGGTCGATGTTATACGCAAGGAATACCAGGTCTCCCCGGTGACGGCGAAGCAGCTTGCCCGGGGATTTATTTTGGACACAGAGTGTGAGTTTTCCGTGGAGTTTAAAAGGCTAATATTGTCGGGCCTCTTGAATGATGGTCAGATCCGGTTCGCGAAGGCGTTGGCTGAATGCCTTGCCGGAGAGATCTTTTACTCGATCACCTCTGGTCGGTATGGAGGGGGAAAGGCTGCGAGGGTGATCTCTGCGTGAGCTGCCTGCTCACAATTCTATGTTCTAGCTGTAATGCCAGGGGTAGTTGTTACAGTCACAATGCAATTTGGATATTCATCAGCCTATGTGGAAATGGGAGAGGTAGGGTTGAACTGCCGGGGCACGGATGAAAGACTTGACACCTGGTCTAAAATTGATAAAGATTGTATATAGATCGTTGTCAGCAGAGTATTAGATAGTATGACAGATATATGCTACGATATTCATCCTTGTTTACATCTACTAACCGGCTCATTTCTTCACCTTGTCGTCTATGACCGCATAGCTACACCTTAACCCAGATTGACTTCCGGGAGGCGACGTTTAACGACCAGCCCAGCATCATAATGAACTCAATTCCATCCAAACCCATCCATGACGTCAGCTCTATTCCGGCATAAATACATCTCAGACTCCTACCGACAAGCAAAAGGTCAATAACCAACATCATTAAAGAATAGCACGACTCCCTAGAACAATAATCACAATGGTCAAAGACAAGGACACCGTCATCGAGTACACTGCCCTTCCGTTTCAGCCCTAATCCAAGCTAACTGGCCACCAGGGAATTCAACGACCTGGTCAACATGACCCCCAATGAACTCCGTGACTGGCTCAAAGAAGAGCAGTCGCAGTCGTCCGGGTGGAGTGGTGAATCTGGAGAGACAATTGGACATGAAAGGTCTCTTCTACTCACATACCCCTTCAACAAGTATTGGATAAAAACTAACCAAGTATAGTGGTCGCAAGATTGTCGACATCCTAGAGCATAACCCGTCCAAGGATCCAGATGGATACTCCGACCAGGACATCGATCACATGCGACGAGTCGTGTCGTATTGTAAGCGGCATTTGGCGCAGGAGGAGAAAGCCAAGCAGGATCCGAACAGCAAGAGCCATCGGTCGTTGAAGAACTGGGGACATGATCCGTTTAAGTCCTGATTCTAGACGTGTATATATGAAACGCGCAGTGTTGTGTATGTATTTCATATATATATAACAATTAGTCCGTCTGTAGTCGTTACCACATTACTACATTCTACGCCATTTTGATAGACTCGTGTTCCTCCCTCCATTGAAATTGATTCTGTACCTGAATAGACCCTTGTTCTGGCAATGACTTGAAGACGATTGCCAAGGCCGCAAGAATATAGACAGCAATGACAATGCCATTCCTTCTCTGTGTATGTCTCAGTGAGTTCAAGGTCTGGTGGCGGTTCACCGAAGGCACTTCTCACTTCCACGTTTCCGCGGCTTTCAATAGAACCAAGCTAGAAAAATAGGACTGGCTGAGACACAGCCAAGGAATCGCTAAGGAATAACAAGGTTCTCCGGACTACTTTTGACGACGTGCATGCGGTCGCCAGGCACGATTTACATATCTGAACTGGCTTGCATGCAAATCCTGCACCATAATGTTCTCGTCTGCAGTAGCAGGGAATAGAGAACACGTAGTGTTGTCTATTGCATGATCATCTCGGTACGGCGGAAGCGAGTCCCTGCAGCTCCACTCGACGCAGCTCGTTAGTGGCCGTTAGAGCCATCCTGCTAATGAACGATTGGCCTCCGCCGTCGCCGCTACTGCACGTCGGAGCGAATTCTGTAACCCAGTAACCCCTCCGTTCTTTGACGAGCAGGCCAATGCTACGCTGCATGGAGACATGTGTCAGTATCAAAAAGTGGAGTCTTGGGGAACCGGAACAATTGCTTTGCACGGTATGGCCAGAGCCCTGGAGCAGTCTAGCGACACATAGATACTGCTAAGAGCTACATGGCAGCCACTTCAAAATTTATTTTTGCCTCAATTTTATTCGTTTGCTCTTCTACTCGCTTTTCCCGTGTTTTATATTAGTTAATTACTCATAGTTTAACAGCCCACGAAATGTAACGCAACCCACTGACCAACGTAATCCAACACGGCTTGAGCCGGGTAGATCAACGATCAACAATGCCCTAAAGTCCTAGCTCTAGCACTAACAGAACGGGGCAACTCTGGCTTCACCCTAAGATCGGGCCTCTAACATCCGGTCCTGGCAAGCGATCAGCTGTCAGTCCCGAGTCATGTCACAGCCTCGCGATTTCACAGCCTTCTACTTGGCGATACCTGGTCCCATCCCTCCATATAATGGAGCCGATACCCCCGACCCCAGACGCACTACCTGGTCCTCTGCTACCCATATACCCATCGCTTAAAAATTCAAAATGCCGTTAAACGAGGCCCCCGCATCCAATGGCGAAGCCCAGAACGACTGGAAAGTCGACCCCTCCGTCTTTGCCTTCACGCCGAGAAAGCTGCGTGTAGTGTGTATTGGAGCAGGTTTCTCTGGTCTGACCATTGCGTATAAACTCAAACACGAGACGCCTCTGGACTTTGTTGATTTCACTATCTACGAGAAGAATCCGGAGGTCGGGGGCACGTGGTTTGAGAATATCTATCCGGGGGTGGCGTGGTGAGTACTTCAACCTGGTCTACTGTGGATATGGATGTGTGCTGACGATGCTAGTGATATTCCTGTTCGTGAGTTGATACTTAATTTCCAGAAGGCCTCAGTGGGAGGCTGACTCAAAGAAGACAGTTATCAGTTCCCGTTTGCGCCTAATCCCGCGTGGTCGAGCTACTATGCCACTGGGAAGGAGATACAGGAGTATATTGTCAGCACAGCGGACAAGTACGATCTGAAGGAGAAGGTCAAGTTCAATACGAAGCTCGTCAAGGCAATTTGGAGCGAGGTGCAGGGGAAATGGAAGCTTCAATTGCAACAGGGTGAGTTCGTTCTGGAAGATGAGGCCGATATCGTACTGGATGGGAGTGGTATTTTGAAGTAAGTCTTCGTCGACAGCTTCTGTGAAGGGAATCTAACCATGTCAGTAAATGGAAATGGCCCAATATCGAGGGTCTGGATACTTTTAAAGGAAAGCTGCTTCATACTGCTCGATGGTAGGCTCAATTTATCCATGTAGTAGTGGCGTGAACAATAGCTGACATCACCAGGGACCCGGAATACAACTACGAGGGCAAGAAAATCGCAGTCCTCGGCAACGGCTCATCTGGAATTCAGATAATTCCTTCTCTTCAACCCAAAGCCGCAAAGCTAGTGAATTACATTCGACATGCTACTTGGATTTCCCCCAACCTCTGTGGCCAATTGACGAGGGACGGGATGGGTACGAACTTCCAATTCACATCAGAGGAAAAACAGCAATTCCAGGACGATCCAGAAAAACTTCTGGAGTATAGAAAATCCATTGAGGGGGCGTATGTTTCTCTTCGGTATTTTAGCTTAACATGTGGCTGACATGGATCGACTGCAGTGTCAATAGCGTGTATGCCTGGATGATCTCGGGATCTGAGGAAAATAAGGCCCTTTATGAGGTGGTACATGGGGTAATGCGAAGCCGCCTGTCCAAAAGCCTAGAGCTGCTCAAGACACTGATACCGACGTACGAGGTTGGATGTCGACGTATTAGTCCCGGCGACGGCTATCTGGAGCTATCCAGGAAGACAACGCCAGGATCACCTTGAGTAATATCAATCGCATTACACCCAACGGAATCGAGACAGACGAAGGAGAAGAGGAATTTGATTTGATCGTCTGCGCGACTGGCTTCGACTACTCATTCATTCCTCCCTGGGAGCTAATCGGCCGTGACGGTCGCCGCCTTGATGAGGAGTGGAAGGACATACCAGAAGCATACTTTGCGACATGTGCTGGCGGAGTTCCCAACTATTTTATGTTTGGTGGACCAAACTACCCCATTGGCCATGGCTCTTTGCCTGCGGCACTCGACTCCTCCGCTGACTATATGTTGCAATGGATCAAGAAGATTGCGGCGGAGGATATCAAGTACGGATTTGTCTTGTTTCCCATCGACTCCTTGTCAGAACTAACATCCTCCAGATCGGTCGTAGTGAAAGACTCCGTGGTCCGTGATTATAACAAATTCGCGCAAGAAACCCTGAAGCGCTGTGTCTGGTCTAAGGGCTGTCATGCCTGGTACAGTAAAAGAAACGAAGGAGCCGACAACACTGTCACTGCCATGTATCCAGGAAGTGCACTTCATTTCAAAGGTATGTCGGCCGTTCCAACACTTATCGATGCTGCTAACGCTCTATGTAGCCTGTATGGAAAAGATTCGCCCCGAGGATTTTGAGATCCAATATAATACCACCAATCCCTTCAGATTCATGGGGAATGGACAACTGGCGTTTGAGCGAGTCCCTGGCGCTGACCTGGCTTTCTATTTGAAGTAGTTCAGGCAGCATGTTGTGTCTGCATGAAATGTTATGATACTATATGGATGTTTCGCTGGTGATTACTGATATAGGTCTATTCCATGATAGTTATGAATTATTCTCCTTCTAGATCTACGTAGACTCTAGATACTGTACGTAGTTACCGGTGTCTATAAGAGGGTTTCCTGGGCAATAAGCTATAGTAACTGATGGATCCGCGGATTAGAGTATATCAATTATATCAACAAAAAATGAGCCCGAAAGACAATTGCCGCCACAAAACTTCAAAAAGCCGACCAGAACGCAAGGAACCAACCAAATCAAAAAGCCCCCGAGTCATTCTCACTCTATCCATAAGTTGAGATCAACTAAGTGCCCTTCCACACCTCCGTATCTGCTTATATACAAGCTCCTTTTCAAGACAATCGTGAGTGGCGTCGACGATAGTCTCCATCTCTTCTATACTATCCAGATCAATCTCCCCCAGCCCGTTCGGAACATCGAACCGGAACAACCGATTCTCGTCATCTAGCTCGGTATGTTCCTGAATGAACCGATTCGTATCAATGTCCGGGTCCACAATATCGACATCGGTCCCTTTGACCAAGCCAAACAGTCGTCTGCGAGACCGCTTGATCGACGGCTCCCCAGTTCCAATCGAAACCATGCATTTTAAATGATTCTCCAAGGCCCCCGCCGGCCACACGCCTCTCGCTTCGATCCACACTTCTCTCATCGGGTTGTTAGCTTCCAAACTGCTATCATGAAACCGCCGCCCGCTGGGCCCGATCTTAACGGAGTCGAAAAGCGGCGAGTGAGCAAAGGAAGCCGCACCGGCTTCATAGACCTTCGCAGACTTGAAGAGTTCATTCGAGCAGTATTTGCTCGGGTAACTTGTCAGGTGGACCAGTCTGCGATTAGTATCGTCGGTGGCGCAGACAAATCTACTCATGGAATTAGCGGCCCGCCAGAGCGACACCAGGAACATCGCAAGCAACTACAAGAGTCAAAGACTACTTACACCTTACACCCAGCCTCTTCCCTCAGCAGAACATCCTTTTCATAGCTCAGCTCCCGCAGGATCTTCCGCAACGCCATCTCGACCTTCTTAACATCGTATTTCGCGCGACTGCGCAGATTGCTACCGATTGGTAGGAGTCTCTTCTGGGAGAATACGTTCTGCGATAGTAGCTTGTAGGCGTGGATACACTGGTCGATATCCATTTCCAGACGCCCAAGCATGATCGCTATTAACCTGCGATATATGGTGAGTACTATGTATTATTGGGGTCACGACCCTGACCGGTGAACGAACCCACCCGACCCGCTGCCTCCTATCAGATCAAAGTAATCGCATGGCTTGGGGGGATTCTCTCGATCTATGGATTCCATGATCTCCTTCAGGATAATAAGCGAAGAGAGGCCCCGCACACCCCCGCCGTCTAGGCTTAGGAGGTTGATATTTCGGCCCGACATGGGAGGTAGAAATGCTTTGTGACAGCTTGATCAAGAGATCAGATAGAAACACCGACAACTTATTCCAGCAAACAAATAAAGAAATTAGACGAAAAGAGCGCCAACCCCTCTTTTATCACTCGTCGAAAAACTACGTCTTCCCTGCAAGCAGCCGTAAGGCAGACAGGGGACAGCCAGTCAAGATAAAACCACACACGGCAAATCGCATGAGCGAAAACGCAGCACTACGCAGGCAGAAATAGGGCACCAGTGACCAGCATCGCTCGAAATCTTGACACAGGCTGCGTTGACCGCTAACAAAGAAAGGTTTGGGGCCACATTATCTGCACCGGAAATCGCCCCGCACTTTGGGCATATCAGATTGGAAGATCCCGGTGTGCCTGTCTCTGCCTGCGCTTCTGATAGGCGAGGTGAACTCCTCGGTGACACATCAGAGAAGGTTTCATGCGATTGGTGTTGAGTGGAGCGCATGGCAGCCACGTAGTCGGCGCTTACCCGCGATATCGGATGGAACTGCCCGTGTTCATTGGCGCAATGCTGCAGGCGGGTTTGGAAGGCCGGAGCATAGCCACATCATCCGTGCGATGACGCATGGCTGTCTTCCTTAGTGTCGTGTTCTACTCTGGTGAGAGTGAAGGTTCGTGTATGTGTTCATAGAGTGACATTTCTCGCGGATTAGGGTTTCTTTTTCGGGTCATGTACAAACGAACTTGGAAGTTTGCTATTTGTTCCGTCGCTGAGTGATGTGTTACATACTATTTCTAGCTGATTTTGTTCAATATAGCTACGAGAGGTATTTTTTAATCAAAGAAACATAGAATAAGAGTTACAATAATAAAACTAAGGCCAACAGGCAGATAGACTTGACGGTAAGTTCCAACACCATTCGTACACTTCATACCCAAGTCAGAGAAATATTAAATCAACCTCAAACTCCAAATGTATCAAGGTAGAGTATAGCCGCCGTCAATCACAATATTCGCACCAGTCATATAGCTCGACGCATCAGAAGCACAGAACACATACGCCTATCAACCATATCAGCAATCACTTCCATGTACAGCAGGTATACACTTACACCCTTGAGCTCATAAGCCTCGGCCATCCGCTTAGCCGGAATCATATCAAACCACTTCTCCCGCCATTCCTTAGGATGGATATCCAGAATATCCGTGGCGATAAATCCAGGAGAGATACAGTTCACACGACAGAAGTCCACCCATTCAACAGATAGACACTTAGCCATCTGCACAACTGCAGCCTTCGAGGCATTATACTACGATCGTTAGTCCAGCACGTGTCTCCACAGGAACCCACTCACGGCAGCTTGCTTCTGAGGCACGTTCACCAACGTCGCGCTGACGGACGCCGTGAAAATAACATTTCCATATCCTTGCTCCTTGAAGATCCGGGCCGCGGCCTGGGCTGTATAAAATGCACCGTCCAAGTTGACCTTGGTAATATTATGCCATTGTTCGGTAGTATAGTCCTCCGCGGGCACATTGGAACAGATTCCTGAGTTTGCGACAATGATATCTAGTTTCCCAAAGTCCGCGGCGATTTGCTTGATTGCCTTTTCGATTTCCTCTTGGTTCGCCACGTCAGCTTGGTATGCGGCTGCTTTGACGTTGTGCTTGGCTGCTATCTCCGTTGCAAGTGACTCGGCGGTCTTGGATGAATTATAGATCAGAGCGACCTGTTCCGTAGCTTAGTACATGCTGATATTGACAAGCTGAGGGTTTGGGGTTTACATCAGCGCCTGCTTCTGCTAATGCTATTGAGACTTCTAAGCCAATACCACGGGCGCCACCTGATGAGATACAAGGTAAGTTACTGAGCTGATGTTGGGTAGCAGTGTTGTTCCTAGATCAAACCCTACCAGTCACGGCTGCGACTTTGCCTGAAAGGTCAAATGCCTTGAGAACGTGTTTGTTTTCGGGCTGTGCGAGTACCATCTTGATGTTACTATATATAGCATGCCACGATATACAGGTATAAGATGAAGGTACTGGATGAGGTTGTTATCTATCAAATATCTTGACATGGCTTCGGGCAACCCCGCAAATATTACAATCCCCGCATCGGAGATTCTCCGCAATTTCAAGTACCAGCCAAGCATCTCTTTAGAGTCTTTACAATAAAATCTCAAGTTCTTATCGGGGCTGCAATCGTTAATTAGTCTATTATATGATCTTAACTATATAATTA
>NW_015378612.1:0-17554 GCF_001204775.2 Aspergillus nomiae NRRL 13137
GGCCTTCAGGGGACATGAGCGGCTTGGAGATTCTAGAACCCCTGGACACGTTAGTGTCGATCGGGGCCAGGTTGTGACGCGAATCATGGGCCCGGGCGCTCTTCGCCCGCCACGTGTCCCAGTGAGAGCGCCAGGATGCGAATCCGTCCTGATCGTCGTAGATGCGGTCGTGGATCTTCCACTCAAAAGCAAATAGCCATTCGAGCTCCATCGTATTCAGTTCGCTCACCGGGATGTTGCTGACCTCTGCCCACGATTTGTTCTGGAAGGTGTTATCGTCCAAAAATTTGCTCCCCAGAAGGAGGGCTACGGTGAGCATCCGGTAAACTTGACCATTGCCAGACAAAAACACCTTGGAAGAAGACAGCATGCGCATCCTGCTGGCTAAATAATAGAGACCCAGAAGAATCGTCGAGCTTGGCAAGCGAGTCGACGACAGAATCTGAAAGACGTACTTCCGGAATTGCGGCGGGACTGACGTTCCTGGGTAGACGCTTCGCGCGAAGTCAATATCTGCTAGGTGAATCTTGGTGTTGTACAAAGCATACATTCCCTGGGCCATCTCAGCCACGAAGTCGGACATCTGGTCCATCTCATAATCCAAGCGGGCTGCAACACCTCCGGTAGCCTTCTCCTCCTTGCGCGGTTGCTGTTCGGGTTGCACCATGACGTCTTGTCGGCGGTACTGGGGCGGGATTGCGCTGTCCATAGGGGGTAGCTGGACGTTGTTTCGGAGGGGAGGCAGCACATTCGCGGTAGGCATCGGACCGAACATGGGTTGGTTCATCATGGCCATATCTCTGCCACTGCGCATCGACGACGGGTGCATGTTCATCGGGGCGGGCTTGGAGTAGCAGGTCGATTGGGAGTACTGCTCAATAAATTCACAACCGCTCTGCGAGTAGCGAGGGGGAAAGGCGGAGTGGCCAACCACGTAAAAAGGGTGCTCGGAGTCAATTCTGCCACCGTTCATGATGTGGGGGGAGTAGGAGGCAGGCCTTGAAGGCCTGGCGCGAAAAAGGACGGCATAACGAAATAAAAAGAAAAGAAAAGAAAACCAGTTCAGGATGGCGAAGGTAGACGGTTCTGGTGCTGTACAGAGTAAGAGTTGCCAGTCAGTATATTATACCACCATGGTAAAATAGATCTCCACAAATCAGGGCAACACAGAAAAATTGGAGAGCAGATACGAACCGTCTACACGTCCGCCAGGCCCTGATCCTGGGGGGAGAGCGTTGCTCGGTGAGCCGCGGCTCTGAAGTTTTGCGTTGTGAGTATCTCTTAGTTGAATAACATGGAGGTATCCTTCAACGGCACGTATCAAAACCGGGGATGCGGTTGTAAACAGATGAAAGTTGCAAGGCGAACGGAGCGCGCTTTATTTGACTGTTTGCTTTTCCTTGGTCCTCTAGTGAGAGTCTGTGGATCCTTTCTTTTCGTTGCGTGGACGGCTGTGGCCAAAATGGATGGGCTCCAAAGGCTGGGACGAATAGAGCCAATGGCACGATGTCCCAGAAAAGAATTGAGGCTAGCGACAAAGAGAACTCGTCGGGGGGTAAGGTTGGAGCCAAGGAAGGCGACGGGGGAGGTTTCCTTTGCTTAAAGTGATAAGGAATAAAGGTCACTTTCTCACGCGTTCGAAGGAGACAGCCCCGGTCCACGAAGACAACGACACTTAGTGAAAAGCTCGTTGAGGGTTAAAGAGGCAAACCAAAGAGGAATATATGGCGAAGAAAAAATCCCGAGAATAAAAACTCAAGAAGATTAAAGGAACAATGGCGGTTAAAGGTGGAGGAAAGAAATGGAGAAGGGAACGAGGCGAGGGGGAGACTGAGAGAAGGATGGGGGGAAGGGAGGGAAAAAAGAAGTAGAGTGAAGGGCAGGAGACGGAGAGAAAAGAAGGCTAGTGGTAAATTCAGAGGTGTCAGAGAGTGTTAGTAACCATCGTCCGTTGAGGATTGTGGATTGAGGTTGATCTCCGGGTCACGGGTTAGTCAGACTCCTGAACGAGTAACGAAATTCTAAAGGAAGTTTGTTAGGGGTCTTTCCATTCAATGACTGTCACTAGATTCATCGTGGGAATCTTCCGAAGGCCTACACTAAGTCCGTCCGTCTAGTACCATCCGCCTTCTGTCTGTACTAGGCCCATACACTGTCCCCAATCCACCGGCCGGACGAGTCGGATTTTAGAAAACGAAAAACAGAATTTTTTTTTTATTTTTTATTTTATATGATATTTTTTACCGTCCAGTAAGTTTGGTCTATCTATCCGCCGGTCAGGAGGACCCAGAAATAAAAGAAAAGGGTGAAGAGTGTTGATTCAAAAAAAGGGTGTTAAGACATTAAAAAGATAATAAGACCGAAAGAATAACAATAACCATCCTAATTAAAAAAGCAGTTAGAAATTAATTCTAACCGTCACAGCGAAATTACCATCGCCCAACCAAACCACCCGGAATCATGAAATGGCGGGAAAAGAAAGCACCAGAACAAGAGGGTGCAGGCAAAGGGGGGGGCTTTGGCCCAGCCGCAAGACCCGACCGGGAGTCCTCTTTTTAGAGTTTTCTTTTCTAAACAGAAATTTCTTACTGTATGTATATTAAGTCTTCCCCCGTCATGGAATTCTTGTCCTAAAGTGAGAAGCGCGGCCAAGGGTTTCAAGTTTAAGGGTAGCGAAAGAAAAAATTAAAATAACATAAAAAACTAAAGTCAAATAAAAACTCCCCTACCTGCAGTGTGATGGTATGGTACTTCATCGTCAGTTACCAAGAGACCAGAACACTAACGAAGCAACGGATCCATGGTTCGTTGCTGGTTTCCCTAGCGGTCAGAGGTCTAGCTGAAGCTCTTTAGACAAAAGAGTGAAAAAAAAGAAAAGAGAAAAAATATTATATGTAGTGATTTGTGAAGTAGAGTTCAGCTTCTACCAAGCACCGCAAATTTGTTTACTCCGAAGTAAACAGTAATAATTCATCTGAATCACCATTCATTAGGGGTTCACCTACAGGAGACCGCCATACAGATGGGGCACCTCCCTCGGGCTAGTCGTCGGGGTGAGTGAATGAGGTTGGTAGGTATGAGAAACCTGCCGCTGGAGCCGTTTTGGGGGATCGGTTTTTTATTTTATTTTTATTTTTATATTTTTTTTTCTCTGATCTTTAATTTGGGGATTTTCTTTCTTCAACCCCTTCGACGTACTTTGATACTACCAACGAAAGAAAGAAATTGATTGTTCTGATTCTGCACTGATCCCTATTCATCAAGATAATAATAGTAAAAGAGAAGTATCAGAGAGAATTATAGGGTATGATGCATTACAATATGGATACAATTTTTCTCATTTTTTATTTTTTATTCTTGTTTTCTATTTTCTACAACGATCTTTTAATAACCCATCAATAATCTATGCAATGCAACAAGAGTCATAAAAGAGGATCAGGACCTCTCCTGTACAGAATAAAAATAAAATAAAATAAAAACAACACGACCCATTACCAAATAGGAGGGTGGAACAAGAAGAGAGGCAATGCGAGGCTGTGGAATTCCCTAAAGCTAAAGGACCAGTAACCGTCGTGACTGGGAGCACCACCGACCCAACAAGGCAGCACTGATGCAAAGTCGCAGTCACACTCTCACTGAGTGATTGGAAGGGGGGCACAGGTGAACTACTGCGATAGTGACTGCCCGCGGTGGAGATAATTTTTGTACTCCATACCTGGAGGGTACGTATCAGAGTGAGGGCGTGACGCCCGTTCTTGAGCAAGTCGACTAGAGGAGAGAGAGGGACTTGCCTCGAACCTTCGCGGTGGGTTTTCTGGGACGTGCACCTTTCCTTTTCCTTCCTCCCCCGTGCTAAAATAATAAAGTCGAGGAAAAATTAAAAACGTGTCTCTCCGGGTGGTACGTACGACGAACACACTACGTACTTTACGGGGCTAGTGTTAAAAAAACTTAAGAGTGGGAAGATCCTGGTGCAGTGGGCTTGGAACTTGTCTATTTTCGGTCATGGAAAATCCACTGGCGAAATTTCAACTCTTCAGACGAACGGGATTACCTAAGAGGGGATAATGCGAGGGTCACGGGGGGGGATGATGACAAAGATTGAACGATCTTGTCTTCCAAGAGTCTTCTGTTTGTATGTATGTATGTTTGTAAGTATCCGTACATACATACTACATACAAAG
Organism: Aspergillus nomiae NRRL 13137; assembly: GCF_001204775.2. Lineage (NCBI taxonomy): Eukaryota > Fungi > Ascomycota > Eurotiomycetes > Eurotiales > Aspergillaceae > Aspergillus > Aspergillus nomiae. The sequence goes on from NW_015378612.1 coordinate 4,185, forward strand.
GCATAGCACTGTTTGGACAGAGAATCATCAAGATGCAACTTGTTGTCCCGGTGGCAATTCATAACATCATACCCAGCCTCAGTGCTCTATTATGACACCATGCATCCAAAGAAAGATAAAGCAAGGGCAGAACTGGTGGCAAGAAGAACGCCTCATTTTAAAAACGATACACTGTATCGGTCAGACATGGCAGTAATAATCCCCCGGGAAAAGCCCGTCAGAGTCGATGTACGATGTATGTAGTCGCACATACAGACACACGCATCAACAGTACAGCCGGGTCAAATTAGGCATGTCCCCGACCGACACTTATTGGAAAGAAAGCCAAAAAAGAAATGCGTCAATCGCGAAATAGCCTCTCGCGTGCATCCGGGAAACATTCTTCCCACATAATTCGTTGCTCCGCCGACGTCAGATGAGACGCTGACTGAAGTGACTGCAGTTGTCCAGGCATACTAGATTCAAGAATTCAGAAGGCCTCCATGGAAGTCGTCAGTCATCCGATGGCTGGACAATCCAGCTCAGCTGCTGCGCGCGCCCTAATTTGCCCGGATCCCCTCGTCATTCGGCGAGTGTGACTCCAGGCAAACTACCAACCAGATGGATGGAAATATATACCCAGCCACTGATTAGCCCCCCTCCTCGTTTTTTCCTGCTGGATTTCTGAGTCAAAGTCCATGATCGAATGACTCTTGCCAAGATGGGGGAAGGGTTTTTTTAACGCATCCCCATTATAGGGTGGTACCTGCTCAGGTACCATATCGCCATCAACCATCGGTTCCATATTACAGCGCATCGTCGGGGGGTCCAACGAATCACTGCCCCATCAGTTGTATAACCAGCCAGACCACACCCGTCCAACTCACTCGTCCGTAAGGTACGCGGTGTCCCTTCGCCAGTCCTTATTCAGACTGCACATCATCAACGGTAGGTACGGATGATTGTACATATGTACGGTATATGATTGTTTTATCTACATGACATCAAGATCCCCCTTGCTGGCATATCTTTCAAATCTCGATACTTCGGAAGAACGGAACGCGAGGTAGTTCATTATATGATTATTTTACCTGAGAAAACCCATGCTTATGCAGTCTAAACAATCGGGTAAAGTGGGGGTGGAGCCTGCGTGAAAGTAAATATATATTTGGATTTTTTAGATGAAAGAAAAAAAAATCTAAACGAACTGGAAACAGGACATCGCTGCCCGATGACCTGACCTATCCCATATTACCTCGCCATGCTCCCTGACGTAGGGACCGTAGACCACTAATTCAGCCCTTGGGTTTAGGAAGACAAGCCTCCGAAATGTCTGTTGGGTTTGACTTCCAACTAAGAAAAGAACACCACGAATAGTATTGGTGCCTGTCATCGGATAGTTAAGGAACCTTGAGAAAAGTCAGGAAGATGGACGACGGTGGTGAGGGGTAAAACCGCCGAACCGCTGCAATATCGTTCACATCAAGTTCGTTAACCGCCCACTAACCCGATCCTCGCTAACGGACTCAACCCCAACTGGAAAGCAGCACATTCTAGAGCCTTAAACACCCAACTTCCTGGTTGTATACTTCGTGTGGATTGGATATACACCCCAGCCAGTCGGCTATCTTCGGTTTCCAACAACTATTTCTCCCGTGACCTGAAGAGGCTTTGGATTCCCTAGAAACTGACCTGCAGCTAGGGGAAATTCGGGCTCTGAATCTAGAATGCAGAAAGACAAATCACCAACGGAACAGTGAAGGGAAAAAAAAATGTCATTGACTGACAGTAATGCCCAGATTCATCTTTTGTCTATGCAACTAACTCCTAGTTTTGCCTCCTGCACCTGCCACGACAATGGAAAGAATTTACCCGGTAAATCTCATGGTTCCGGGGCCACGACATGAATCAAAAGAAGCCCAGAACGTAGTGGATATCATCGAACAAAGAAATCGAGATAGCGAAAAAAAAATAAAGAATAACAGAAAGGGAAACACCACTAAGGAGGAAAACACAATGTCATACTCGTGAGATCGGTGACAGCTGTGTCACCGATCATGGGGTCCCATAATTTTATACCTCCTGCAACACCAGACCAATCGCCGAATGTAGACGTTCGTAAACATAAGAAGAAAGAAATTCCAAATCGTAACTCATTCAATCCAAGCAATCCTGTAGAGCAACCTGATGTCTCATGCGCAACCATGCAGGATTCCTGGAGCCGTTTTCCTGGTCTACTCACCCTTCAAGTCTCCGACTAGGCCGCGAAGCGCATCGAGAATGACTGCCTCGTCCTTCGGCTCGCCACCAGGAAACGAGCTTTCCGTGGCCTCTCCTAGGACGCGGGCGCGGGCGCTCTTAAGTACCTCTCGAATATAGTTCTTGTCTTCATAATCCTCCATGAGGACCGCTTCGAAGTCATCAATCGCCTTGTTTGCCCGGTCATTGAACGAAGACGTTTCGGAAGTGTCCATAGGTCCGGAACTGGGCTCGCCTGAGGCAATACCAAGATTGGGCTGGTGTTGCATGGGTGGGCCTGGGTTGGGTGGAAGGTTTTGAGATGGCGGGTTCATTGACATGGGAGGAGGTGGCGGCGGAGCAGGGTTGGCTGGCGGATAAGGTGAATGATGCTGGGGCTGTGTCGGCATGGTCTGTTGTTGCTGCGATTGCTGATATTGAATCAGCTGTGGAGGGGGATCGGAGGCATATGGGGAAGTGTATGTGGACGGCACTGTCTGAGCAAAAGCAGGGGGGAGGTTGTTCCTTAGTGGACTTGGTATGGGGAAAGGGGTAGAGGCGGCGGGTTGAGATGGTGGCGGATAAGGATTTGATTGCTGAGGTGCAGGTGTAGGAGCAGGTGCAGGTGAGGGCGCAGGGTATGGATTTGATGGTATTGATGGAAACTGGAAATGAGGGTTCGCCATGTTTGGCTGCCCATTCGTCGGGTTGGAGTACGCTGGGTTCATAGGAGGCATGTACTGCGGAGCTGCAGGCATCGGCGGCGGCTGTGATGGCGGCGGCGGCGATGGACGCCTCTTCTTCTCCTTTTCGACTGATGCTCCCGGACGTAGTTGCCATGACCATCCCTTGCCATCTCTCTCAGCATGCATAAAGAGATGGCTGTTGCCGTTGAGGTTGTGTCGCACACTGGACGTCCAGCCTTCAGTTTCACACTTGAAACGGAAATAAGGATACTTTAACTTCAGCGCACGGTAGATCTGCTTCAACGTCATCGGTGTGCCAGCCTCGGTCAGCGCATCGAAGATAAGAACCGCATAATTGTAGGGCGGTTTGGCCAGATCTTCCGGAGTATACGCAGATTCTGGTGGGTAGTTGGGCGAGGGTGAACGCGAGGGCTTGCGCTTCTTGACCGGAGGGGCTTTGATGAAGTCTTCTGGGCGCTGATCCATAGGGAACTGGCCACCTTCTGTAGAAGGGAGAGGGAAGTCCATAAGGGTGCCATCGGGCTTCTTCCTCTTGGTGTACTTCCGCTTTTCAGGTTTGGATCCAGGGGACTCTCCGCCCATAGACTCCTTGGGTGTAGTGGGAACAGTACCCGTAGTCGTGGTCTTTCCGGCCTTCGGCCGGTTGGCAGGGGGAGGAGTGACACCTCCATTTGCCTCACGTTTTGCAGCTAACTTTTGTTCCCTGGCCAACTCGGCCCGCTCACGCTTCGACATAATGCCATCCTTTGGTGGCCGTCCCGGGCCTCTACGACGCATAGGTTGTTGGCCATCAGCAGAACTTTCAATGGACGGTACCGGGCGAGTCGAATCAGGTTCTCTAGTCTTAAGAACGATCTTGGTGGTCTTCGGGGCATCTTTGTTCTCTGTACTTTCAGATTTGCGGCGTTTCTCATCTTCATCGTTCTCCGTTGCAGGGACTGAAGTTTGCGCATTCTCTTCTTCTGCCACGTGGGGTTCCTCGACCCTATCGGCACCGGTCTCACCAATTGGTACATCTGGAAGTAGAAATCGTATTCGGACACCTCCGATTTGGATATAATCGCCGCTGTGTAGAGGCCTGATCTGACCCGGCGATAACCAATCCGCACCAATGAACGCACCATTTCTTCCCATAACTTCCATCTCAAAGAGATTCTTATCAAAATTATATGCGATCTTTACATGTTTCCGTGAGATACCTCGGTGTCCGGCGGCACTACCATCTGTTGTGGCAGGAGGGTGAATAGGGATCGTTGGACAAGAATCCGGGGACGGAAGTAAAGCCAAAGCATCAACCGGTTTTGCATCTCCACCCTCATCATTCAAAGATTCCATAGCAAGAGCATTGTAATCAGTGGTATTCGACTGTAGCTGGGCCGGTGTCGCATGCATCGGAGCCCCCGACTCGGCGTGGGAAGAATTGGACGATCGTCGACTTATACGGGAAGGAAGATGGGGGGAACATCGGGATCAAAGCCCATAATTCCACCGCGGTCACTGACAACGCTGCCTATCATGCCACTGCCTTCAGGTTTCATTCGGATGGGAGTATGCGACGTATTCCCACCACTCGAACTTTTCGCGCGGGAGTGTCTCATGGCTTGTCGGACCTGCAATTCGCGCTGATGGGCGGCCCGGGCAGCCCGTACGTCTCGTCCGAGAATAAAGGAATATGTGTTGCAGTAGAAATGGCCATCATCGAATTCCAGTTTTGCAAAAGCCTGGATGCGAGGCTCTGATCCCGCGATCGAACCGGTGTCCTGTAGATGTCCTCCGGAGTATCCAAGAGCTGACAGGTCAGCGCTCTGGGAAAGATACGCAGCTGTAAGCATTTCATTTTGTTGTAATGCCTCAAACGGGTCCTTAGCAGCGCCAGTGATATCAAACGGCGTAAATAGGTCGGAATGGTCTAGGCCCGACTTCGAAAAGAGTAGAGGGTCCGTGAGGCCTTCCGAGGGGTCGGCATGTTTCAATGATATGCTCAGATCCTCCTCTGGGTTCGAAAATGGTACCTCCGGCGGTTGGTCGGAGTTTTTCTGTTCTTGCTGAGACTCCGGCAACTCATTCGAGTTGGCCGGGATCTGGTCTTGGCCCCCGGTCGGGTCTGAAGACATCGCCGTGTTCCCGCAGGCGCGTCGGTCGACCACTGCCCATTCATCGCATCATCAATATCCTGGTGTTGGCTCGTGTCTTGCGCTGCAGGTACAGAGCGTTCCGCAGAGGGCCCTGGTCCGTCGGAAGGCATTGACGACTGGTTGCCGAGCAGTTGAGCCAAGAGCGCACTGGCCGCGGACTGACGCCTGGTATCGGTTTGCGAGCTTTGTTCGACAGCGGAAGGAGGAAAAGCATTCTCATTGGGCTCGGACTTGACAGGCATCATGCCGGAGGGAGAAGCCAGGCCATTGGAAGGAGCATCGGGGGGGGTCGGGGGCAGAATCGTTCAAAGCGCGGATTGCGGAGTCGCTGGGCGGGGAGGGGGACCGATGGTCGTCAGGCTGTTGAGAACGACCATAGTCATAGATTGACGACATATTGGGACCAGCATCAGGCGGTCGATGGCCCACCGCTGGCGCTGTCATGGTCTGCGACGACGACATGACCGGCGGCTGCTGCTGGTTGAAGAAAGACAACGGGCTGGAGGGATGAGAGAAGCTGGGCGGTGAAGTGAGGCCATGGAAGGAGACAATCTAACTGGCAGGAGAAAAGAGGAGCCGGTCGTTTTTTTTTTTTCTTTACTTTTTTCTTCTTCTCTTTTTTTTCTGCCGCTTTTACTGGTCCGACACCCCGTGGTCATGTGATTACAGGTACTGTACGTGTATGGTACCGGTCCGGATCTCTTATTGTTCTCGAGTATTTTGTTGCATTGTTTAGACCTGTTACTCCAGGAGGTACCGAGTACATGCATGGAACGACCGGATCAAGAGCTCATGCTTGTGAAAGACTGAGGACCATGTGTGACGATGTTTGAGTTGTGTTACTCTCTGTATGATGCTTGTAAACTAGTCAGTACCTATGTACTGTACATTGACCCATAACTACCTCGTACCAAGGCAGATCATCCATTCTGTTTCAGGTTGCGATCTCCCCTACCACCCAGAAGCGTTGACTCGACGATATTTGCACATACTCGGCCCATATCTGTACTAGGTACCTGTGGAAAAAGAAAGTGTAACTACCAGTCGGGAAGTATAAGTATACCACAACAAAGAACCAAAAGAGTTCAACTCCAGAATCTAAATACAGCAATGCCAAGAAATCCCCTGCATTACTTGCAGTTTCTCCTCCACGGATCCAGAGATGGTAACACCACTTCGTCGATCTCGACCAGAACTTTATCTCATGAAGCTATCACTATCAAATCTGGGGAATACATATAGATAACGATAATATAACGCTTATACCAACTACCAAGTTTGTGCACTGTTCTATATAAGTACCTATATCTATATCCCCATTGACATTCAATACCGTACCATCAATACGAGAAAGAAAATACTCCTCAAACCTCCGCTCTAACCCCAAAAACAAAGAAACCGGGAAAAAACCCCCTCATAAACCAAAAACCAACCAGCCAAACACCCACCGCGAAAGAAAAACCAAGCAAAAGAGCGAAGAACAAGAAGAAGGAAAATAGAAAAACCAAAACAAACACAAAACCATGCCCCAAAGTCCAAATCCAAAAAGGACATCGCTCCCCCCAAACAACCGCAACAACAGCAAACCCCCAAGCCAAACTGGCCTCCTCTCCGCCCCCTCATCCCCTCATCGGACCTCACCCTCGACCCCCTCCTCCCCGACCAAATCTACCTCATCCCAAACTTCTTCACCGCAAACCTCTGCAAAACCTACGTCTCATTCCTTTCCTCCCTGCCCCTGACCACTACCCCCGGGAAACCGAAAAAGGGCGACGCCGTTCGCGTCAACGACCGGTTCCAAATCCAGGATGAGCGGTTTGCGGAGTCGTTGTGGAGCGGGACAGCGCTGAAGGACCTGGTGATGAATGGGAATGGGGAGGGGGAGAGATCTATGAAAGAGATCTGGGGCGGGGAGCCTTTGGGGTTGAATGCGAATATCCGGATCTATCGGTATTCGAAGGGGCAGTTTTTTGCGCAGCATTGTAAGTTCTTCCTCTCTTTTTTCACCCCTTTCCCGATGTGTGGTTTCTAGCCGCAGTATAGGTTATACCTTTCGTAGATAAGAGGTAAACTTAAGAGGCTGTACGGATGTGCTGTACAATGCAGAAGCAGTTCTGCGGGCATCATTGTCTACGTGCGGGGAGACTAATGGTTGCAGACGACGACTCCAACACCCTCACTTTCTCTTCCCCTTCACATCCCTCTCAACCAGCTCGCACCACGTGGACCCTTCTTATATACTTGACTACCTGTTCTGGGGGCGAAACTATCTTCTACCCAGAATCGACTCGTGGGAATCGCAATCCAGAGCCAGTTTCAGTGGCCCCTGTCACGGGCATGGCACTTCTACATCGGCATGGCGACCGATGTCTCCTGCATGAGGGCAGCGAGGTTTCAGACGGCGAAAAGTGGGTGTTACGGAGTGATTTAGTGGTCCGATGATGAGTTCCGGTCTTCTAGAGACTAGACCCCATCCTTACTACGCTACTCACAAGTGTGCCTCTGGCCATGGATAACAGTAGTCCTATTTGCACAACAAGTGGCTCTCAGCTATGACGCGATATGAGATGCCATGTACGAGATTGACCATGTACATATGTGTATATTGACCACACTTCAGTGACGAGATCAACATTCGAGATGGTTGGAAAGAAGAAAGGACGCAGCTGCATGAAACGGACCAACCGTAGGTATCAAACGGCTGGTCCGACAAAAGAACAGTTTTCCTGCATGTAGCCACCTCCTAAATCACCTTCTTGCTTAGCGGTGACAAGAAGTACTAAAAACCAGTCATGATTCGCCGGCAACGTGGGGAGCTTTTGGGCCCCATCTTTCGTATTTGGAGACAACACCCGATGCTCCCTTCACTAGATCCATTAGACACCCAAAACAAGACATACAATTAGCAATTAAAGGAAAGATGAAAAAGAAAAAAAGAAAATGAGACAGGCGATCGCATATCAAGACGTGGGGATATTCACTCCAGCTTCTTCTAAACCGAAACAGATCTGTTACGAAGCTGTAGGCTTCGGTTGAATCTGTTCATACTCAGCTCTTCTCATGATCTCCTCCACAGGTCCTAATAGCCGCTTAAATCCATCCCGACCGAGCTTCGCCACCTTCACATCAGTCTTCGTAACGATGCTGGCGGCTCGGGGTTGGTCGTCCAGAAGAGCAAGCTCTCCAAAGTAATCGCCCCGTTGATAGGACTTCACTGGTCTATCCACGCCTTCCTTGAAAGCCTCTGCCTCACCCGACTCGAGAAGGTAAAAAGCATCGCCTGGATCACCTTCTTTGATGATAGTAGAGCCAGCTGGAAACTTAATTGCGTCTAGAGCATCGGCAATCTTGGAACGTTCGTATGGCTTTAGGCTGGAGAGGAGCGGAACCTCTTCCAGGAAGGCCTCATACATGCGACGCCGCTGGAAGGCGGAATCCATGAGAATCCTTCGGAATGTGATACGGTCCAAAGCCCACAGGGTACTCTTCGAGTCCGTGGACACAATTGTCGCAGCCCGAGGTGCGTTGTACATGAGAGCCAGTTCTCCGAACGAACCTCCGGGTCCAATCGTACCTGCCTTGGACCCCATTCCATCGGAACCCGATTGTACCGAGCCTGATGGGTGAATGTAGACGTCGAAGTGACCATCTTCCACGATGTAGAAGTAATCACCTGCATCGCCCTGTGAGATCACCTTAATTCCCTTGGCAGGAATGGGCTTTTCAACCAGGGCATTGACAACTGTCTTGAACTGGTCATCATCAAGGTGGGAAAACAGGAAGTTGCCGCTGACGGCTGTCTTCAATCTGGAGACCTGTTCTTCGGTCTTTGGGTGGTGCGGGGGCACCCAGCTATCTGAACCAGCTGAGGTGGGGTTCAAAGATTCAGCAGACACAGACGTCCGACGACCCAATGCGTAGTTATTCGGGAATCCCTCATTCAAGGCACCCGTCGGGCGAGGTACTTCAGGGTGTTCGTCGAAGTCGTCATGGTCTTCATCTCCCTCCCCAGAAGGGTCGGCAAAAGGACTCCGGCGAAAACGTATTCCCCCTCCTTGTTGTTCGTTAAATACATTGCCTCCGAAGAGGTTGTTCCCCGCGGACGACGAAGCTGCCGCCGAATTTGCAGTTTGAAAGGTCGGGTCAGTTGGTGACGTCACCTCCCACTCCTCGTCCTCTGAGATCTTTCGGAATGCTGATGTTTTATCATCTTTTGTGCCCACCTTGAGGTGAGGGCTAGCGCTGGAGAAAGAGCTTTCAGCCATTGTGTCGGCAGTAGGGGCCGGAGGAGATACCTCTCCGGCCACAGGGAAGCGGGGAAGACGTGTGGAAACCGAATACCGCGACTTGAAGCCGCTGGAGAGGAAAGGCGGAAGGAAGTTGGCTGGACAAGGTTAGATATGAGGTATCGTGAAGAGGAGGGTTGCGAAGAAAGAATGAAGGAAGGGATTCAGGAAGGAATTCGGTAACAAGAAATGAAAACGGTGATGTGTGAGTGCGCACAGGAGCCTGAGCAGCACAGTCAAGAAGGACGAGGATGAGGGGCGGGTAGGGAAACCGACAGGAAGCACAAGTAGGAATGGATTGGGGTCTCCGCCCAAAAGTGGGTATCTCAAGGAGAAGTCTAATTGGATAATCTAAAGACGCAGCGGACCAAAGATGGTGTGGTCGATGATGGATGATTTCCCGACTGGTAGCTCTGATGGAGACTCCAGTACCACAACGCCTGCTATGGCTTAATGCAGATGTGTTAATTGATAGTGTAATTTCAGTGTTTCACGAGTGTGTTGTATGGGATAGCCCGTGTGAAGACCGTTTATTCTTTAATATCTGTCTTCTTTTTTTTTTCTCTTGTTTCTGTTTGTGGGTTCAGGAAGAAAAAATGTGGCAATAGGGAAATAGCTTCAATTGCGACAAGCTTTGGAGGGGTAACCGACAAGGCTGGTTAAGGTATCACACCTGCACCTCTGCTTTGGGTCGCGTGGAAAGTCTCTTGGGATGAGAGCGCGAAGGGAGAATAAATTAGAAGAGAAATGGAAACCACCTACTGTGCGCAAAGGAAGTTTTAAAAAAGAAAACAAAAAAGAATCAAACTAAATTAAATAGAAAAGGGGGGATGGGCAAAATAAATCAAAATGTAAACCAACGTCGAGAAAGAAAGGGGGGGGATGGTGTTGATAATCGTAGAAAGCCTGCCTGGCAGAGTTCGGAGGGGGTTGCAGAAAGGGAGGAGGGGAAAGATGGACAAGGCTCTCAGCCAAAAAGGTGGGGAGCTGGACTGGAACTGGAAGTCACGGAAGCTTCGATTCTGTGGCTCGGAGCTTCTTCAATGAAGTTTACTGCGAGCTGACTCTGGAGTTATATGGTGTGGTTAAGTTCTTTCCTCCTGAATCGCTTCTACTACTATTAACTATTACGAGAGTCAATACATTAATTAATCTCACAGATATTAAATCATACTATTTCTATTAGCCAATGCCTGGGATCGATGATGGATCGGATCCTTTTCTAAAGATATGGTCATGCGCGGTCCAACTGCAGACTACTAGTGGAAGTTTTTGCAGTCAGGACCATAACGGGCTGGGGGATCGCGCGGATCGGTGTCCACCCGAACCAATCTACTACTTCAATAGCTGGACGGTGGTTTCAATAGTCTGTCTTGTCAAAAGGGACATCGAATGATCGAGTGCATGGGAAAGGAGACGAAACCAGGGCAGAGCCGGTCTTCCGAAGAAGGGGAAGGTTTTGAATTCATGGAATGTCGTCTGGTGTTTTGTTCCATGAGGATTCCAAGTGTCTTCTAGAAGGAGGGCTGAAGTCACGCTTGCCTCCAAAAGGGGGTGGATTCCGTCATACTAACTCCTTCCTTGGCTTCTGTTGCACCACTTCATCTTAATATCCTATTTATTTATTATCCCTTTCCCAGAAATCATCGAAAAATAAATATATTCCAATCACCTGAAGAATCTCTTTGATTGTGATTATGATGTTTATCATGGTATCTCCCTATGATCAAGCATTGCACAGTCAAAGTAACTGGAAGCCACTTGTCAATCATGATGTAGTTCATTTCCCGTCCTCTCAATGTTACTGGGCGGCAACTCTTCCCCCACCTTTCCAACCCAACTCGCTGAGGTCATGATTCTACAATAGCTCTTTTACTCTCTGACGTCTTCCATCAGCACTCTGAAGAACATTGGATCTTTTTGTCGACTCATCTGGCCAAAAATGCCGTATTTAGTTTAGCCTTATTCTATATCAGATGCCTCCGCTTCTACAAGTCATTTATCTGATTAATCCAACTCCATATGTAGAGACCTTCTGTTCAAGTAGCACGATGCCGATATCGCAATATCCAGGGCCTGAGTATCCTATCTACATACTTCTGATAAAAGTCGATGTTCCTGTGAGTAATCACATTCTGGAATTTTCTCTCGGTATCAATTGAATTATAAAAAACTATCGATTTTAAATTGACTATGCAGATAATCTAATAGAATTTTTTATTAATGATGGATCAAGGAGTAGATACTCAATTAAGTAGCTTCTCGGTCCAGGCAGTACTTGACTACTTGTGATAGACTAGTTATGCTTTAATTGAGTAAGGTCGAAGATGTAACTTTGATACTACTACGGTTCACCGTTAGTAGAGTTCGATAAAACAACATCAGTAAAAAACCTTACTCCAGTATCTTCTTGTCTTCTCTATCCACCTGAAGCTGACATAAACTGCCAACATGGTAGACAAACTCTCCAGTCTCTTCGCCTGTTTACTCATCCACGCCCAGCCCATTCATAATCCCTCTAGTGGCCGAGAACGCAGTTCCATGTGCACTCTAGAAGCATTAGTTATGCTTGAGTTCTCGCTATTTTGCCCTTAGCTTGTGTGATTTGTCCGGAACTCAATGTAACGTCGTGTGCATCATCGTATACTGCTGGGGGTGTCCTGCACGATCTCACAGCATTGTCTCCAGTCGGCTTCAGTGATAGTGGAAGAAGGCAATATATGTATAACAGATTTCTATTTCTATTTATATGACTGGTAAAATTGGATTCAACATGGACAATTCCTATTCCGGAATACTACTAATAGCGTTGTCAGCTATTGGTATCTTCTTTTATTCGCCTTGCTTAATTGTTTCTTAGAATAGTTCACTCCACCTTCCCATATATGAACAAGGTAGGGTTTAGCCTTCCAACAGATGCGGAGGTATCGGGGTGTGCCGTCTTTGCTCATTATAAGAGTGACTACGTAGATTGGTTGTGAGTTATTAGGAATTAGACCTGAAGTAAAAGTTTGAAACAGAAAAAAGGTTAAGGCCAAGCCTCTGACCTATGTCGAGACTAAGATCATACATTGGAGATAGCACTTAAAAGCTTCAACATTTCATACACTAAGAGCTCTTATTCTTTGCAAGATGACGAGCTGTCAAGAGCAGGAAAGTCCTTCAATGCTAGAGCATCAGATTACATTGTCAATTGGGATAGTGGTGGGACAACCTTGAAAGGAGTAACTGCAGAACTTATGCACTACGAAAGAACAATCCAACCACAATCCTTTTAATATCTATCGTCACGTTTGTCAGCTCAGTCTATATCACAGCGAACCAGGTGGCCAGAAAGGAAATCCATGTATCAGCATATGTAATGATTCTATAGTTACCGAATATTTCAAGCTCTACAAAGAGAAATCTACTCTCACTGGAATGAACTCTGCACCATCGAGTAAAGGGCGTAGAGTCGAATACTCGATGGCATTTTCTCACAGTTTCTGCGATAGATCTCTCCTGACCCTAGGGACACGGACTTGATTATATGGTAAGGTTGCTGCCATATGATATCTACGTCTAAGGTGGGCTCCTTGGAATTCCATCTGAATTGTACCTCGACGATGGTTATGGAGTAACTCATTTGCCGAATTCAAACAAGGGGGGTTTCTGTCTGGATCGGACTTCAGGAGTGTATAAAGTGAGTCTTTTTATTTACTCTCACTTTGTCTATTACTGTGTCCAGGATGTAGCCGATCGGTCTAGCGTTACCAAGAGCGATCGAAATGCTCATGGGTCACAACTACCTGCTCTATTTCATTAAAATATAATAAAACGCGATGCCAGACTATATCGCCTGAGACAAACTAACAAAAACGTAAACCATATAAAATACGACAATGAGGCGATAGTAACACTGTACCGGAATATAGATGAATATATATGTGTCAGGGGTTTAGTAGTGTTACGAGAAAACACTTTAGAAAACCTGTGATTACCATTAAATTTTTGCGAGGAACACGCAAAACAAAAAAAAAAAAAAA
>NW_015378613.1:0-17394 GCF_001204775.2 Aspergillus nomiae NRRL 13137
GGAACGAAGAGCCTGGCTTCCAATCCAATGTTGCGTTAGTCGGGGTCGGGATGTGGAGATTGGGAGTATCAAATCTATCGATATTTCCTCGAAGGAGGCCATTCCTTGGCATTGTCTTCGTAAACCATGCCTTCTCGGGTATGGTTTTCGGCAGTGGATATTTCTTCGCTTCCATTCCCTTGAGGCAATTGGTCCGCCACCACAGAGATGGGTCGTCGAAAAGTCTAAGCCCTGCTTGGCGATACTGGCCATTTGAATGCTTCATGTCCACAACGGGAACGAACGGCTGCTGCCTATGGTGAAGGGATTCTCCGTCCCTGATTTTCTGGATCCAAGAGAAAGGCATTGGCTACTCTGACATGGCACAACTTAAGGTTATTTCTAGATGTGAGCGTTGCGAGTCAAATCCCCAGTAGACCATGCAACCACTTTACACTCGGCCCACTAAGATCCACACTTCGGATACGCATACGATGAACCATAACCCCTTTAAGCATCTCAATCGTTCCTTTTTCCAGATCGGGTATAGTTTTCGAAGGTGTGCTTATAGTATTTTGGGAATTTTCTTTTGTTAATGGCCCAGAATATGTGGCAGGGACACTCGTCGACCGTTAAATATAAGGTCAATGACCTTCAGTCAAATAGTTTATTCGCGATAGCGATTGGTTCACTTGAAGAAATATAGGGCAACATGACAGCACTACAGCCTCGCGACGGCTTCAAACTATTCTACTATGATCCATCCCTTGCAGCAGCAGTAATTTTCATAATCTGTTTTCTGGCAACGACAATATTACACACGTACCAGCTTTTTCGAACGCGAACGTGGTTCTTCATACCGTTCCTGTTAGGTGGTTACTGTATGCATCAGTCTAAATTCTCCCTCGACCTGAATGCTGCAGGATTGGGCTAATTTGAACTGCAGTTGAATGGATAGGATACGTTGCACGTGCCGTGGCCTGTAACCAAACGCCCAACTGGACACTGGGCCCGTACATTGTACAAGCCGTGCTGACACTGGTGGCACCAGCCTTGTTCGCGGCGAGCATCTACATGGAACTGGGCAGAATGATCGTCGTCCTTGGTGCAGAAAAGCACAGCATGATCCGCGTCAAATGGATGACCAAGATCTTCGTTGCGGGAGACGTCCTGTCATTCCTCATGCAATCCGCAGGTAAGACGCACAATGACAACATGTACTTTAACCACTCAACTTACGCGCGGCTCCAGGAGCTGGACTAATGGGCGTGAAATCCAAAATCTCCGAGAATGGCCCACACATTATCGTTGGCGGTCTTGTTGTCCAAATCATCTTCTTTGGCTTCTTCATGATCTCATCCGCGGTATTTCATATGCGTATTAACCGTGATCCCGTCGCGGATGGTGCGTCTGGCTTCAACTGGCGACGACTACTTTATGCCCTCTATGCTGCCAGTGCCCTGATTCTGATTCGTTCCGTCTTCCGTCTTATTGAGTACGCGCAGGGGAATGGGGGGTATCTGGTCGCGCATGAGTGGTTCATGTACGTGTTCGATGCGTTGTTAATGTTCGGGACGATGTTGATCTTCCATGTGGAGCATCCCAGTGAGCTAAACGCGTGGTTGAGCGGCAGTGGCGTTGTCTGTAGGGGGATAATTCGGTTTGAGAGGATTGGAGGGAGTGGCATGATGATGTCCTAGTTCATTACTTAGCATGTCTTGAAGCAATACATAATTAGACCATGTCACCCTGAACAAAAGCCATTCTTGTTCTTATGGGAGATGCCCTGTAAGACATTGTCCTATCCAACATCCCACCAACCGAAGCACGACCCCTAGGAAACTCAAAGATGGCTACTGTTAATAAATCAACTTTCCAGACATGTGAGAATGAAGACGTATTAACCACCGATGAAGTTTGGCCGACCACTACTAGTCTTGTGTTCAAGCTTGTAGATATTGATCATGACGTGCCACGCCACCTCATACATCTAGGTAATGTGGTTGACATCAACGACCTGGGTAGTTTTATCGTTAACCCCATTGGACTAGTTCCACACAATTTGCTGGCCATAGAGCCTAAAACCCGGCACCTGAATTCCTACTTCAAGAGATGGCCCACGGAGGCACTGATCCACGACACCTTCGTTGGGTTGCTAGAGTCGGGCGAAGTTCGCGTCAATCGGATTTATGAAATCCACACCCTGAAGATAACTAGCTTCGTGCCAAGTTCTTCCATCCTTGCTCCACTCAATGAACAACCCAGCGTTATCAAGGCAATTGAGCAAAGCCGATCTCGGTGTGTCTATGTCATAACTGGGGTGGCGGAGGTAACTGGCATAAGTGCTCATGTCTCGGACTGTCGGCTCAGGGGGTATGACCCCACTATCAGGACCTCTCTGGTTATCCTCGATGCAGGACGTTACACTACAGAGTACGTTTGCCGCTCGTTCTGCGAGGCTGATCCAATTGCTGTTGGGTATAGCCTACACTGTCTGAGGCTGGAGGAGTGTCGGGTTATTGCGGAACCAGTCACGGCTTCATCTTTTCCCAAGAAGATGGATTTCTTTGAAATTGTGTAGGATTAGAGCTCGAATAATATGGAATAAAAGGTGTCGCGGGCATTATTCAAAACATTGCAAGAGATACCCTGCTCGGACCAAAGGATTGCAACAAGTGTCAGCAACCCCAAATCACACCCCGAAACTTAAGATCATTAAGATATCATAGTAGAGGCCGTCGGAAAGTGCCGATGGTAGGGTATGTTGAAATAGTTAGATTCCAAGGGCAACTTGATTGAGATGGTGACATGTCTGTCGGACAAATATGTGAAGGTTGGCGTTGAGTGGTATGGTACGTGGGCAGGCAATGAAAGCCATGAGAATTAGGGTTATTCCCCCCAGCTAGCATCTGGTATGCCCTGATACTCCTGACTAACTATAGATTCAAACCGGCATGTTCACGAATATTCTAGT
Source organism: Aspergillus nomiae NRRL 13137 (assembly GCF_001204775.2). Classification (NCBI taxonomy): domain Eukaryota; kingdom Fungi; phylum Ascomycota; class Eurotiomycetes; order Eurotiales; family Aspergillaceae; genus Aspergillus; species Aspergillus nomiae. Next base: position 2,954 of record NW_015378613.1, read on the forward strand.
ATCTGAGGCTATATTTTCAATTGCGTTTGTCTTGAGCTCATTATGCATCCCTGTCTCGACCAACATTGAACTCGTGCATCCGAGGTTTCATCAGAAGGCTCCAAACCCTACGAGCCACTAGCAGGATCTCAAAAAGAACTGCTGATTGTCATTATCATCGTCCTTCCTGCTGAAGGTGATGGCTGGAGTCAGATCATCGGTAGTTTTCTGGAAGATATCGATCACCTTGTGTGGGAATGCAACACTGGTAATACTGTTTTGAAACGATGAAATTAGTCCAAGCAAAGAGAATACCCTCGGACGGTAGTTATAATAGTCAACTTACAAATACGCTCCACTGTCATCCTCCGCAGGTTCAAGCCTCCAGCGAGCTTCGTCTCTGAAAGGAGAAACAAGCTCTGCAGTAATTTGCTCCCCGTTATCGGCTAGAAGTATATACATTAGTATAGCTGCTGATTTATTAGGAAGGGTCTTTAGTCATACAGGCTGTCAGGTAGGTACCACTGGTGGCACTGATGATAAGGTACTGGTCGCCAAAAACAGATGCGAAGAGAAACTTTTTATTTTCAGTCAGAACTTGCTCACTGTAGATACTATTAGTTGCTGCTCACGTAGGACTGTCCAGTAGTACAGGGTGACATACTTGATCCGCAACCCTAAGCTATCTTCGCTACTGCCCTCTTCCAACTCAAGTACTTTGTCCTCCGCATGGCGGGGGATCACAACATAACTATCGGGTCCGTCGAAGTCACTCATGATGATGATAACTTTTAGACAATATAACAAATGAAATCTGGCTTTGTGTTGATTCTAAGCTGAGAGTATGAGCTGAGCGATTTGTGAAAAGGTGATTTCTGGGAATGGACAGCAGTCATTTATACCTTAGTTTCGAATGAGGATCACGGTTTCCCGCCAGGAAGGTATTGAAAGTTATCTCTTTTGGTTCAACTCGTCGGGTAAACTGAGTACTGCATGAAGGAGTTCCATTGGGCATCACTCCAAAGCTAATATTAGCTCTGGATATAAAGTTTTCTTGCGTGATTTCTTTCTTCCACGTGCAGATCCTATGATGGACCAAATCACGCAAGTGACAGGTGCTGTTCACTAATCCAATTGACTATTGCTTCTATATCTTCCTAGCCAATAGGTAGACATCAAGAGCAACACGTTCTGATTCCTTATGATGTCTCCGTCAGCAACACTTCCACAGAGCGTCACTCCCATGAGTACTGAATCCCACTATATCTCGCCAGAGTCAACATATACATCGATCGCCGGGGAAGATACGTGGCTCCCTCGAATTCGAGCTGTGGATATGCCGATGTCTGTCCGTGCTGTATACCGATGTGGGCCATAGGGATCGCTTGGCCAGTAGGCCTTTGCCCTCCGCAATTTGATGCATAGCAGAAGCACCAAGACAAAGCATTCTATTGGCTAAGGCACCTTACCAGGTGGCCTTGCTGCTGTTAGATTGTCTCGCTTACTATGGCGGGGCAAAAAAGATCGTATATCATTTCCTTTTGACAAAACCTTATCAGCTGTATAAAGTAAATAATACGACCATCTCAGTACTCGACGCAAGCCACAATCCACACTAAACATACCAGATCCCACCAATACACCTTATTATCCATCTCAGCTACGCCCGCAGTCATTTTTAGCTCATCGTCATGAAGTGATGACCCCTCCTCGAGAAGGGAAACTCTTACTCCCACACCGACATCCTGATCTCGGTAAGCAATATTCAGCTTACCTCTTTGCCAGCTGCAAATACATACCCCGCTCGTTTGAGCCAAGGCTAAACACCGGCTGTACTAGCGAAGCCTGTACCAGTCGGCAGTAATTGACAAGGCAAAGAAATGGTCTATGCTCAAGACGATCGGTCGTAGATCTAGCAATCATATTGCAATTTACCGGGGTCAGCCTGCTAAATGTGTGCCATTGAGACAACGAAGTTTAATTTCCGATCATGTGATTCTACACGTGACTCGTAGCCCTCATAGGTCTTGCAACCCTCAAGAAAATCGACCACGGGAGATTGAAAACTATGGTATGCGACATGAGAAGCACTTCTATGATACAATCAAGGAGACATATCCCGCATGGCCTCCGTACACAGCCAATCCAGCTCCACCATCATATCAGGATCAATAGGAAACCCACTTCCCGCCGGGTCAAACGCGCGAACTTCGTCCTCGCCGATAGGTACGCTGGATTCACGTGGACCAGGATCAGGGTCAGTTGATATACGAGGCTTCTTCGAAGTTGGAAAGCAAGACTGTGACCGACTTTGCGACTGAGACGCCGCCCGCTTCGCGGAATTATACGAACGGACCCGCGATTCCCATCGTCGCTGGAGACTGATCAAAAAGTTCTGTGCTCTCTTGGCACTCTCCCATGATATCCCGAATTCTTCCAGTGCTCGAAAACAAACGCTAAGATAGGCTGATATCTCATGATCTCCTTCAGTTTTGAGACTTGCTATCGTGGCAAAGATTAGCATTAGGGCTGCGGAGCAGGTGATAGAGACAGCTTGCACGTTCATGCGACGGAAGGTGTATTGGGTTTCGTAGAGATGCAGAAGCTGCGAGATAGCGATTGCGGACTCAATGCACATCTTTCGGGCGTGGACGTGGCCTGGGCCTTGGGGCGGTTGAGGTTGGATGTATCGCTTCGAGATCCATGGGCGGTGGGCGTGGATGATGGTTTGGTGATATTGCATGCTGGTTTGCAGGTCAGTATACGTAAATAAGAGCTGGAATCCGACTTGCTTACTGGAGAAGTATGATGTGAGGTAGAACAGGGCCGTCTGTATGCTCGAGATCGATTTGCAGAACTTCGGGAAGGTTGGCTTTCCATTTTAGGAGTCGGTCTGTTGTGTTCTCATTCAAACCCTGCAGGATACGTTTTGAGACCCGGGAGCATCCATAGCTAGACAGGTTAGATTGACAAATTTAGAGACTCCAGTCTTTATAGGTGTGGCTTACAGGACATGGCCCAGAGGAGTCATGATCTCACAAAGCTGAATCCGGTGTTGGCTAAGAAGGTCCACAGGGTCTGGCACGGGAGCTGCAAGAGAAGCAGGTGGTGGAGACGGAAGACCATATGGAACCCATTTGCGGTCGTGCTCTCTCGCCTGATGGCGGCCAGGCTTGTCGACAGTGACATCCTCCATATTGATACGGACTGGTCGGCCGAGAAAAAAGCCCCAGAGACTTATAGAAAAACGGCATCAGTAAGCACAACCAAGAATTGAATAAGATGTCGGCTTACTGGTCCACAGTGTAAGTCCCCCAAAACACGGTGCGGCGGAGCTCCGCCTCGGTTGCTTTAACCGACCCTTCAGTCACATAGTGGGCCGTGTCAATGTGTAATCCCAAGTCAAAGGCCAAGCGCATGGCCATGCCTATGCTAGAATGTTAACCATGGACTTCAGTGGCTGATGGTTGGATGCTTACCGCTGTAGAGCCACCCTCTGGAATTTCTCTTGCATCCAACATCGTGTGCGCTTAATACAACCATCGCCTGAATAGTCGCCAGAGTAGGCGAGTCCAGCTCAATCTCGAGTAGTGCCTTCGCTCGGTCAGCGAAGAAGTCGGAAACCGATCTAGGATAGGTGATGAAGTCGGGATGGTATCGCGGCTCGAATGCCGCTCCAAGGCAGCACCTTCGAAAGTTAGTCAGAAGTGACCCTGTTATGCCGGTAGGCTCCAACTACGAAGTTCTTACATGGCGTTGGTTAGGGCCTCAGAGTAGTACGGCGTTTCCTCCATTTTCCTGCGCCACTGTTGCCTCGCTGATTCGTACATCTCCCTATCGACCACTTGGAACAAGGGGTTATGCCAAGTAAAATAGAGGTTGATAAGGTGCTCCTCGAACCCCGCTGGAATCTCTTTATTGACGCCCAGGCGATCCAACACATCAGGTCCGTCTTGTCGAACTGTACGATGGATAGTTAGATTGTCTGGAGTGGGCATCCTTAGCAGATTAAAGTGGGACGTTGGGCCGTAGTAGCGAACATGGCCATCGGACCCGATCTGCAGGCTCCCCATCCTGTCAGATAACTGGTTCACTAGCTCCTCTACGCCTTCACTATCACTGAGATTGTCGTCCTTAGTAGAAGTGTCATGTTGGCATCTCGGCTCATTGCTTAGTAGCTGTTGGATGGACAGCGGCAGTCGCGTCACATTAGGACGCGGTTGTGCTATTTTCTTTCGAGTGCCATTTCCACTGTCTGAGTCTTTGGTTTGTGATGGAGGGTCGTTGATCTCGCATGGTCCCCCTGTTGGAAATTCTGTGTTTATCTCAACAAAGGTGTCGTCACTGCAGTCTTGGAATAAGGAATCGTCTGACGTTGCTGGTAGAGAGGCAACGGTTTCGGGACGACCTGGACCCTGTGGAACGTCGTTGGTGAGTTCCGAGAATGACATCAAGAATAAGTTCGGATCTATAAGATCAGGGTTCAACTCCTCGACGAAGGGTTGCTCCCCTTCACTATCCGTTGGTTGGCCCTGATTAGCCTTCGGGTCCGAGGCATTACTGGGGCTGTTCTCGGATCGTTTCAGAGCCGACTGCACATCTTCCATTCCACGAGTCTGTAGTAAATGCCGTAAAGCAGAGTCATCCTCGTCAGGCATTTTCGGGGGTTGAAGCCCCTGGTCATTAATGAATTGGCATAGTTGCCCCACTCGATTGACCAGAAGATCAACAGCAAGTCGTAGCGAAAGCCTAGAGAGGTCACATTTATGCATATTAGCGAACTAGCGAATGGCGAACGATTGATCGGGAATTAATGGGGCCAGTGTCCTCCCAGCCTCACCCACAACAGGAAGAAGTTGCTACTTAAAGTACGTACTTTCGCTTATCAACTCCCAGCTGGTAATGGCATGATTTACCTTTAATCTTGCAGTGTGAGCAAATGGGTTTGGTCCCGTCGCACTATTCTCGTGAGTCCCGACACTACCATAACTGACTGGATTTGAACCTGGAATCAGGTTTCCGGGCATACGAACCTTGATTTTACTCTCGCGACAGGCTAAGCAGGCCGTTGTAACATTTTTACGCTTGTTTGACTGCTTTGTGGGCTTCATATTGCAAGCTCCATAGGGTTTCAATCCGTTCACTAAATGGTTTGAAGGTATGGAGCGAAGAAGTTAAAAAGGCTGAAGATGTCTGTTCTCGGGATTCTGTATCCGGGGCTCGGCAAGTCCCCCGCGGCCCCGCTGCCGATTTCTCGGAATCAAATGAGATCGTATCAGATCGACTCCGCAGCACTTTGGCTTACAGATGCAACATTTAAATATACCATGTCGGTTATTATTCTAGAATTTCAGTTCACTCTCCTTAATAGTTAGCGTTCTATCTCTAGGGAGACTTTGTAACCAGCGGTTACATGCGGTGATACCTTCGGGTGTTGAAATATTCTTTATTTTACATGAATCGACCATCGTCTGCCTTGGAGCTAAAATAGAGGACGGGTATGAGAAAGGAAAGGGGGAGACGAAAAGCAACCGAGCATTCGAGAAAGCCGATGGCCAAGAATAGCGAGGCTGTACTGCAATCCTTGGCTGAAAATGCCATGGTACTACTAGTAGATGTATACACAATGAGATAGGGTTAATAAACTACTACGGAGTACTAACTATTCCTATGACGACCAACGCATTTGGTCCACTCTAGCGTACTATTCCAGATCTGGTCGAATGTGCCGCTGAGATCCAAATCGACTGAAAATTGTAAAGTTTGCCAAGTACTTTAGGGCTGATCTCGTGGCGGAGCAATATCTCATCTCGTATAGCTCACTAGACTAATCACACAATGGAAGGTTCACATTGGTTCATCTAAGGCGCAGGGCTGAGCGGTACCTTGGCGTATTCCACGTTTATTTCCCCATGCCACCCCATTGGGAGCTTGAGGCCCGGTACTAGGGTTGTGAGCTGGATCTTCAGCCCGATGGGGCGCCCTAGTAACGTCAGAATACAAACTTGCGGTTGGGCTTCAACCTAACGACTATAAAACTCCCAATATCCAGTTGTAAGTCATTGGGATTTCCATCTTACTTCTACACTTGACATAATACTAGAACGACGAAACATGACTTTTCTTCTATTTCTCGGCTTAGCCGTCATATCTGCGAGCTTAGCCTCGCCTGTATCCCAACCCCTTCCCACAGCTATCATTGATTCCGGGGCGATTGTCGGAACAACTACATCCTTTCCTTCCTCCACCGCCATCGTCAGAAAATACCTTGGAGTTCCGTTCGCTGCACCACCCGTCCGCTTCAGCCCTCCAGAGCCGGTTGAACGATGGTCGACGTTCTACAATGCGACACAATGGGGACCATCCTGCATCCAGCAAATCGGCCAAAGCGGCAAGGAACTCTTTGGTATGCTAGACCTACCCCCTCCGGCAAACGGAGAAAGTGAAGACTGCCTGAATCTCAATGTGTTCACCCCCGAATCTGCGTCGGCGGGATCTAAGGCTGTTCTTGTTTGGTTCTACGGAGGGTCATATCTAAATGGCGCTACATCTGTCAATCTATATGACGGCGCCAGTTTTGCTGCCAACCAGGATGTCGTGGTAGTTACTGTCAATTACCGGACCAACTTCTTTGGATTCCCTGGAGGTGATGTTCCCGCCACGGAGCGGAACCTTGGGTAAGCATTGAATATTCTACAGTGCATCACAGGACACGAATTTAACCAGATACCCTTAGTTTCCTCGACCAACGTCTTGCCTTAGATTGGGTACAGCGCAATATCGCCGGGCTAGGCGGCGATCCGTTCAAGGTGACCATATTCGGGGAGAGCGCGGGAGGTGGCAGTGTTGATGCTCTGATCACAGCTCCACCAGACCCAGCTCCGTTCCATGCAGCGATTATGCAGTCCGGTCAAAGCTCCATCAGCATGCCCCTGGGCGGTGGCCCCGAGAAATACGCAGAGTCGTGGAAGAAGCTAGCGGAATTTGCGAACTGCCCTTCGGACAATGCTCTTGAGTGTCTCCGAAAGGCCCCTGCTCTTGAGCTCAAACATTTCGCTGAGAACGCCAGCCTCTCTTTCGGCCCGGTTCCAGACGGCGGCGTTACCTTATCGGCCACACCTCGTCTTGATCGTCTCCACTCATCAGAGGGCAATTCTTCCATCGCTCGAGTCCCCATTCTCATCGGGAACAATGCCGACGAACCGAAGCCTTACATCCGAGGCGTTAATGACACAAAGGCATACCTCGAGACTCTTGGGCTGGGCGAATATGTTGACATGATTTTGAAAGCATATCCGTTAGGACAACCAGGGACCCACAACGAGAATGACCGACTCTCCCTGATCGCTACCGATCTGCTTATGACTTGTCCCTCTAAGGTCTTTGCCGAGGACAGTGCCAAAGTCGGTATTCTGTCGTATAGGTACTTTTTCAACGCCAGCTTCCCCAATAACGAGGCTTTCCCGGGGAGCGGGGCGTTCCATGCGGCGGAAATTGCTTTTGTGTTCGGTACTTATTCCAAGGAAAACGCCACTCAATTTGAGCACGAAGTAAGCCAGGCCATGCAGAAGGCGTGGGCGGATTTTGCGAAGGATCCAAGCCACGGCCCTGGATGGGATCAGGACCCTATAATTGGGGTATTCGGTGATGGGGTGAAAGCTGGCATGAGTGATGAGGGAAAGAAACCGTTGAATGTAGTTGACTCTGCGGCCATGGACAGAAGGTGCGAGCTTTACAGGCCGTTATATGATCAGCTGCTACTTTCTGGTTCTTCATAGAAGGACTGGAAATACCACTAATGCAGGAGATATGGCAAAGGGGGGCATATGACTTACATATATAAACTACGGGATACATCATACATCAGAGTGGCACGCATACCTGGCAAGCAAAATCTCAGAATACTAGATTGGAAGTGGTTATAGAGCTTAACAGCAATGTAGTCGGCACAGTACCAGTGCATATAGTGCGGACTTCAATAAATTGGGCGATTATGTCCGGTACAATGTGTATCGTGTAGTCTTTTCCCAAAATAGATCAATTAGCAGGACGAAGTTGAACGCAACGTCAAATATGGAAAGCAATGTTGTCATTCGTGCACACACGAAATCTTGCATTGATTGTAAGCTTCATTAAAAAACCCCTTTTATTGAGCGTATAACTCGGAAAGTAGTTGATTCTGTTGCATCGGCTTATACAACAGCCTGGATACAAAGGAACACGCCAGGTTTCAATCAAGTTGCTATAGGGAATATTATTTCGCTCTAGGTCTAGAGTACAGTAGTATAGCAAGATACCCGGGATAGTAAATTAAAAGGGAGCCTTAGCTTAGAAAGAATAAAGAAATCTCAACAACTTTTCGACCACCACATTGTCACCTTCCCCTGTCGCCGTGGTGTTCGCCAATTGCTGCTCCCTTCTCCACTTTGCGGCGTTGATGCCGTATATTAGAATGGCAAGCGAGATTGCCTAGATGGGTCACATAAGTTAATTGTATTGGTTTAGCCAGGGTTGACAATGGCGGATCGCCTCAAGTGCAAGCGCAGTAGAAGTGCCTCTATTCCCCAATCGCAGGTTTTTCGATGCATACTGATACAAGGTTCCCATCTCCCACCCGCCATCTATTTCTTGCATGGACAAGAGCTGCTTGAGTCCTCGAACATCATGAATCCCAGTCTGGTGGCAAACAATTAGGCGCATCGCTAAACTTGCTGCATCTGTCGGAATACCAACGCTCTTTTACCCGTTCAATGAGAAGGGCCCGCATACGTTTATAGACGACAGGCGACGATCCCTTGAGACGCAGCAAGAGACGGGAAAGGAAGAACAAAAATGCTTCAGGTTCAGGGTAGTAAGTGGTTCCGTGGATATAGGCGTGTCTTTGCAGAACCTGACCGACCCAACTGAGGGTCTCTGAGAGCTGATGGCCCCGCCCGTATTGATAGAAGAGACTCAACACGTTGCAGCACACGACCGGATCAACTCGGTTCTTGAAGTCGGAGAAGAATGTCTAATGACACAATTGCATTAGTCTCCCCGACACGCATACATTTTTCGATAGCCTCTTACCTGAATGAGACGGTCAGGAGTTCGATACCGAAGCATCATATCCATAACAAGATTGGCTATGTGAGCAGGGCGCTGGAGGATGGTAATCCCCAGTGATGTTGTGTCCAGATCATCAGGGAAACTGGTTGGTGTGATGACAGGAGGGCCTACTATTATTAGCTTGAGGTTAGCGAGTGTCAGAGTGTGAGATGCACACACCAATAAAAAATTCCATGTAGTGAGATGCGTTTCAAGATCTACCAAACTTCTTCTAGAGGTTAGCGTTCGGCACAGAGTATTTGGACTTTGACCTACCGGTCGCCAGTGAGCTCCAAGATGAGCAACTGCGCGAAATTTTCCTTCACGCTTATCCCAGTATGCGTAACCGAAGAAAAGTTCTGGGCGTTGTCCTTTAGAAACTTGGTACCTCTTGCAACAGGATCAACATCGAAGAGATTGAGGAGAAGACGGGAAACTGAGTTTTCCGAAGATAAAACACCTTGCAGTCCCATAGACATTGCTGCAAGTATATTTTCAGTGTCATCATCTACCAAGATAACTTGCTCAGGCTTCAGATGTATGTGATCCAAAACGTGCCGATAGAACCTCAGCTCAGGCTTTTGCATGTTCATCTCGCTCGAAACAAAAACCCGTTCGAACAGGGACCAATCGATTCCAAGACCTTTGACTAACGCATAGTCCTCCCGAGATAGGTTGGTCATGGCATATAATTTACACCTACTTCCAAACCGGCTCTTTATTGAAGCTAGAAATTCCAAAGCTGTCGCCTTCACTTGATATGTATTCCGTACCGCTGTGAAAGATGCCTCAATCTCTTCCTGCGAGTGGCCAAAGTCGACTGCCAGCCGTGCAAAGTATTGCTCTTCTGTAAGGCGACCACATTGGTACTCCACAGTCGCTGAACAGAATAAGATAGATTGGAAGGTATTCAGCGGCAGTTGGATATTGTCCAACGAGGAAGTTAGGATAAAGTTCTTTAGTTCGAGCAGAAGCCCTTTGTAGTACATCCGGCTGGCCATCCTGGTCATGTTGCCGATGTCGTGCTTACAGAACCATTCATAGACTTGACTCTTTTATAAATACATGAGCCACATCATATTTGGTATCAGGCAATCTCAGTCGGTGGGTCACATTTTGGCTAATCGTGTGGCGTCCTGCATTACTCCACATCGGCTTCTCCTTCGAGATCCTCGCTGAGATGTATCCTTCACACTATAACCATCTAACTCGTAGATAAAGGATCCTAACAATCACTTCCAGATGGGTCACAGCACACTCTCGTTATCATCAGATTGTTAAAGATCCTCTCACAATACATGCCATCTAGTCAGGGCATGTGACAGTGATACGAAGGCCCCATATCAGATCCTTGTAGAATGCTAGATCAGGCGAGAAACCACGCACTAAGAATCCCGTTTGCCACTTTCAGGCGACATCCAGTGGGTCCTGGACTATACCTAATTCCCCATGAGGTATGGTCTACATAAACTACTCCACTCGCTTTTAATGATTTGAGAAATTTGTATCATTACCGCGAATCCACTTCTTGGGGCTGAACAACCCCTGTGCTGCAAAAACATTCTCGATATCTTCAACAAACATTGCCTCGGTTGAAGCTAAAATTGGGGATAATTAAAAGCTGGGTGTTATCCCCCTTGCTGAAATGTGCATTGTAATACACGAAAAGAATCAGTACTGTATAGGAGTATACAGGCCGAGATACGTTTTAGATAGTACATAATACATATCACTGGCTAGTGTAGGTATCTACCTGGCTATCAAACAGCCAAAGTTGCTGGTAGTCAGTCACGAAAGGTCAATTCTTACTAAAATGGGTTCAGTTTCTACCAAAAGTCATACTAGAGTGCCCTCCCATATGACTCCGTCGATTTTCATCTATATATGTCCCAGTTAGCATACCAACAGCCCCAATTTCAATACCCATCTCATTATGTACGCTACCTCCAACTCTAAACATTATGTAGAATCAGAGACCGGGAAATGTGTGAGGCGTGTATGTTATGGAATGTATCCAATTTTCGCCTTGAAATGTAACCCTTTTTTTATACTGTATAGTCGTTGCGCGGGTACATGTACCCGGATAGGATACACCAGGCATAATCACGCAATGTCAGTTTTTCCCTTTCGCATTTTGCAATAACTCTTTTCCGTTCTAGGACATGTAAATTGAGTCGGCCCCTGATGGCAGTTTAAGTCGGCATTTCCTAGCTAACTTTGCATGATGGCCACCCAAGCGCTGTATATCGTCGGCGACCTCATTGGCACCGGAACATGATGCACTCGCAAGCTTTTCTATAGTCTGATACAGCTATGAGAACTGAAAATTGTAGTATTCCCATGTTTTTATTATTCTTTGCCACATGGTGTATTCAGTCATGCCTTAGTAACCTATCCTTCCTGCTCCGAAAAAAAAGCTAGGAACATAGCTGCGATGTGAAGACAACTTTCACCACATCCATTGTGCGTCCCCCCGTTCATAGGACTAAACCATGTACAACTTCAGATAAAGTAGCCATAAAGACCTATTGGCTGAGTCTCTCCGATATGTGGACATGGAAAGCATCAGATCGGGTCCATACACTACACCTAGCCGACTCGGGAGCATGTACCCGAGTGTGGAGATGGAGACTGCCGAATCACTGAGTATGCTGGATTTGCTGTGCCTTTGCCGGAAAGACATTGAAGGACAAAAAGAGAAGGCCAGAAGAAAATTTTCTCCTTTAAAAGCCTTCGCAGAGGCTTACTGTCTGTCCTTGAGAGTGGGACATACGCTATTTAAGCAGTTTTATACACTCTCTCGAACCAGTATCAACAAATATGCCACGCCGTTCACTGCTGAACAGCTGTTCTGCGCCCAAGATATTGATTGAATTTGCCAACCCTCGGGGAAGCTATACCACAGGGGAACGAATCAAGGGAACAGTGACAATTACTGTGGACACTGAAACCAGGTTCGGCGATGTCAATATCAGCCTAGAAGGTACGCACCGGTCTTGACTATCATGTTTGAACACCAGACTGACCCTGAGTTTTATAGGCTTATCGCGAGTGAACTTGTTACAACCCATAGCCACACAGCGAGAAACAGGTGCCTCTCATACATTTATAACGCTCTGCCAACCTGTTGCCGAAGCAAACTGCCCGGCTTCAGGTGTTTTCAGGCCAGGAAAAACTTATCGATTTCCGTACACATTCATCGTTCCCGAACGGGTACCTCTGAAATCGTGCAACCATAGAACAACTCACACGGGTATCAAACAGGCACACACAGCAGCCCCGCCCACGCTGCATTTGAAGACCTTGTCGCAAAGCCTGTGTGAGATCTCCTATCTCATTCGTGTTACCGTGCGTCGTCAGAATCCAAACAACAATGCAAAGCCATACACACTAGCTAGCTGTACGAAACCCTTGCATCTCGTACCTGCCCATGGGGAAGGGGATTCTTTAGGCTGGCCTGAGAAGCAGGACGTGTACAGGTCCAGTGTTGTGCAGGAAGTTAAAGGTCAATGGAAAGGACAGGCGCTCGGTCGACTTGAAGCAGTGGCATCTATACAGCAGCCAATCCAGGTTCCCCCAGGACGTTCTCCAATCGACAGACTGATTATCCATGTCGGGCTGCACCTTCGGTTCGATCCTGTCAGAGACACACTGCCACCCAGGCTTGCGAAGATACACCCTACCCTCAAACAGTCCACTCTGTTTAGTACACAACCGCAGGAAGATTTTCCAAGCCTCGATAGGATAATCTCTGACCAAATGTGTCGAGGGGCGCACGTTCAAGTCTGCTCTCTTCCCTCAACGGCTATCTCATCCATCAGATGGACGAAGCATACGTTACCGCGTCATTCGGGGTCTTCCGGCTCCGTAAAGGACTCTACACCCTTTCGTACCTCCACCCCTGGATGCTTTTACACAGCATCGGCCATGGTTCCAATCACCCTGCCGACCAACCGCGACCTTGTGCCAACATTTCACTCATGCCTTCTCTCTCGTATCTACGCTCTTGAACTTCGTCTTTCGTATCATATGCCTGGTGCGCCTATACTGCAACGAGCGGTCGCATTAGAAGTACCTGTTAAAGTTGTCAGTGTACGTATGCTTGATAAGAGCAGCGATACCCTCCCGAACTACAACTCGATTACAGAAGAGGAGCCCTCACACATTGTTTCTCGGCCTATGCCACGCTCTCTTGAACGCAAAACATGGGATATAGAGAATCCCAAGAGTGCTCTAGGAGACTTAGGTTTGCTACCATCTTCTGAGTGGCAAGAGGCATACGCACCGCCGAAATACAACGATGTTGTTGCACACTCAGCGAAGTGGCTATAGCCACTTCTTGTGGATAGATGACTCCTTGTGAATAGCTTTTGTGTGAGCGGTTGCAGAGGGTTTGAACCTGTGTTGGGAGTCAACAGAGTGGATTTGAAAAATGTGGGACAGTCTCATGTGGGTATATAACTATACCTCTATAGGAAGGAATTTAGCCTGCTAACTCTTGAGATCATTGATTCTGGCGTCAAATTTAAAAGCCTGAATCATGACGGTCATGACGTTGTACCCAATAGTGTTGCTCTATACGTACCAGTCGCAGGATTGAATTAACGTTAGATAGTACTCAGCTATAAAAGTCAATGAGCATATGGGCTATGAATGAGTGAAACATTACAAAAGCGGCAATATTTCAGTTATAGCGAAATAATATATCCCACAGGCATCCTGTTTCTGGCCATTAAAAGCACAAAAGGGTTTTGCAGTTTTGGCCAAGATCTATTGGTTTCCCCTTCAGGGCATCGCTCGGTGTTGATGCGCTCACCCTTCAAATCCGTAAACATTGGCTTTAAGGAGGGAAGTGGTGATTGTCACATTGACCCATGGATTGGATATTATAGAGTGAGTCTGTTGTCAGCCTCACTAAGAAAGTCCAATGATTCCGGGCTTCTCTCGTTGCGGATCGAATGAAAATCACTCCTGCGAGGATGATGCAACACGTGCCAATGTATCATGCGTCGTAAGCAGGAGTCCGGCGTCTCAAGAACCTGTTTCTTTGCATTACTACTTCACGAGCCCGATGGTTGGCTTAGAGTCGAATAGCACAGTTAGACAAGGAAGAGATGCCACGTACGAGTAAGGTAGATGTCCTTCAGCGTACAAGCCACACGTAGAGATGGAGCGAATAAACAACAGTAAATCGCTCATAGAAGCCATCATGACATCGGAGAAAGTGTCTACCCAGCAATCGCGTTTTTTCCACTTATCAATCAGTTTCAGCCTCTTCGTATCCAACACTTCCCCTCTCTATCGCGCAATCATTTTAGCCTTGTTAGGGCTTAGCTGCAGAAATGCCGGCATTTGCACTCTCCAATCCCGAGCAG
>NW_015378614.1:0-17287 GCF_001204775.2 Aspergillus nomiae NRRL 13137
AAAAAAAAAAATTCAGTTCCCCTGGCCCGGTCCGCGGATGGCTTCGCTCCCCGTCGAGTTCTGCTGCAGGTCTTTTTGTTCCTGCGCCTGCACCTGCACCTGCGCGTGCCGGGCGGCGGTTTCAGGGCCTTGCGGTGGAGAGCTGAGGCTGCTGCAAGGATTCGGGATGTCCGCTGCGGATGCCGGGCCGGGTTCCTGAATACTATAGTACTTGGTTTACGTGCATATGCAATCCCATTGTGGGTGTGGTGATCGTGCGATCGTGCGATCGTGGTGGTTTCTGTCAGCTAGGGGATTGTCGGTGTGGGTTTGGGAGGGCATCAGCGAAGATCCATGCCTGAATTCTACTTGGAGTTTCTTTTGTAGATAATTTGGTCAGGCGCAGGGTGAACTGAATGTGGGACACTTTGTATGCCATTCATGACTAGGGGTTTAAGAAAGATAGAAACTAGTATGAGTTACGACAGGAGAAGAAACATCTCATCAGTGGGAAACTAAATGATCCAGTTACTACTGTACATCTCACGCGACGGTACATTTGAATATAAAAACTCCAGACTAATAGGTGATGTCCACATCTATCAAAGCATTCTCAGGCCAATTGAGTGCATACAAGAAATACTTGTACCTACAATCACGCGTTGCAGTAAATCATTCATGTATTTCAACACCCTATACATTACTGTACAATACCCAGTAACCCATCCCAACTCACCAGACGATATACTGTATAGACAAAGTTTGCATAAACCAACAATATCCTCAACGAATGCGAATGTAACATCGCAAGCATGATCAAACGTAACGTAGCATGAACACACGACAAGATACCAAATACAGTTCATCTGGACCTGTTTCAGTTCATATCCCGAAACCAGGATTCTTGTCCACTGCCAAAAGGACTTCATTCCCGGGTATAACGCAATCATTCTACACGGTTACCCCAGCAAAGCCGAAGGGACACGGTTGAGCAAAGGAGAGCGGCAATGACAGCCACTGGACTAGGCGAGCAGGGAATGCGAAGTCGCCCGAGGCCTTGGTCTGGACTCCCGAGTCGGCTATGATCGGACCCAAGGGATATAGGGTTGGGGTGGAAATGCTATCTGGTGCGCCACACGCAAGGGGGATCAAAACATCAGAGAGCTTGCGGAAAGTACGAGCTTTTACCCCACATTGTAGATCGCGATCTACGCTTAGGCAATGTTGTTACTGGAAGCCATTGGAAAGTGGTACGGAGCTCATTGGAAGTAGATTGTGTAAGATGGCTTGCGCCTTGTCCTAGACTTTCATCTGGGTCTTTTATAATTCTTGTTTGGATGAGAAAAGAAACATAGTGTGTCGGTTCACTAGCGGATTGTAAAGAGTGATAGCCATCGTCAACGTTTGACCATAGGAAATTTCAGAGAGCGTGCGCGGTTTGATAGAGAGAATGACTGAAAAAAAAAAAAAAAAAAGAAATCAAGGAAAGGTCACAGAGAGTGAGAGAGTCAATCAAGGAAATCAAAGAGAGCGAAAGCTCAAGAGCGGGAATCCAGATCCCATAGCCTCATCATCGTACTACATTAAATCATTCATCGCAGCGGTGGCATTAGTAGGAAATAGCTGCGGTCTCATGCTCAACATGTCGAGCTCATAAATCATCGAAAGGCACTATGGCACAATGCGATCGGGCGTTGTTCATCACCGACTCCCATCCGTTGGAGTCCGTAAAGCAGCTTCATAAGACATTATTTCGGGAACAGAACAAGCGAAATTATCGTCATCGCCGGGAAGGTGAACGCGAAAGCGTTTCTGTATACACCAACGCCATCCAAAGTTTTTCCCGGGGCTTTCAAGCACAGAAAATAGGTATCGATATACAAAAACTGTTACATGGCCTTGCGTGGCCTAGGAGGTGGCATGTCCCCGTGGCACCCGAGGACGCGCAGCGACTCCCAAACACGTTTGTAGAGAGGTTGTCGTAAAGGTGTCAAACGCTGAAGGGCTTTCTCCGATCGCTCTTCGCGGCACAAGGTACGGATCTTATCGCCTTCACTTGATAAGGACGACTGGGGCGAATTAGACCGTGGCTTACGCCTCGACTTGGCCTGCATCGCCGCTGCTGTTGACCGATCGATGTCGAAGTTTGGACGCTCTTCTTTGCTGTTGCGCCGGGATCGAGGCGTCCGCGGAGGCACGAGGGATGTGGTCGATGGGGCCACAATACGCACCGTTTGGGGTGCCGATGGGAACTTATCGGGAGACAAACGAGATTTCCCGATTGACCTCACCGGGGGTGGGCAACGATCTTCTGGGGGCTTGTCCGGCGTCGTAGGGCATTTCTCTAGGGCTTGAGGACTGTTGCTGGAGTTCTGTAACTTCGGGGCCGACTTGGCCACCCGTAGGTGTACGCGACTGCGGACCTTCTTCAATGTATCCATAGGCTTCCTCGACAGCGACTTCGGATCCACATCTTCGCTGTCCGAGTCTGATTCCCACACCGAATGCTCACAGACCACTTCCGATGTGGATGTTGACGGCCTATCGCGAGCAAATGGGGCTGGCCTATCCATGGAAGGCGAATTGGAACCTGGACTGGGAACAGGACTTGGACAGTCATTGGCCGGGATGAACATGGTTTCATCAAAGCGAGTTGTGTGAGGCTCCATTGTGACGGGATTGATTCGGCAAGGAGGAGAGATCATACATGCCTCTATGGGAGGTTTCCCAATGGCTATTTGGGCTCTTCTGTTTGCTAAAGTGTTGGCATTGCGCGCAACAGCGGGCAGAGATGGTAGTGGCTTTCCACGGTGGGAGTCGAGAGCGTCGGGCTGAGGCATGACTAAGGTGTCAGACGACGCGTTGGACGGCGCAGTCTGCAGGCTGGCTTCCCGAGGGGGTGTAGATGGTTGGCTGAGCTCCGCCGTTCGAGAACGGTTCTGGGGCGTCGAGGGATAGAAGAATTTCTGGCTTCCAGATGTGGTATCTTTATGAGAATGACGGGCAGACTGCTCACTCAGTCTGACTGCGTCGTCGGGGTATATGGGAGCGGAGTAGTTCGAGGAGAAGGAGCTGCTTGGGGTCAAGTCTGGAGTAGCCTCCGTTTGCACTGATCCGAACGATCCTTGGCTATAATGGCTGGATTGGCCCCAAGGTTGTGGTGAAATTTGTTGAAGAGCTAGTTGATGCTCGAGTTCAACCACAGAGAGTGTTGACCGATTGATATTAGTACGGGACCTTGCAGTCTCCCCACGAACCGGGACAGGGAAAGGAAGCTCTTTTCCAGGATTCAGGGCGGATAGCATATAATACTGATTAGCTTCTTCACTGAATCTAACATCGCGAGCACCAGGCCGGTGAGCTCGCTGGGCTCCGTACTCCAGAGAGCGCTCGAGGTAGAATGGATTCGTTTCGTCTGTTGCCACAGGATCCCTTGGTGGATAAAATGATGAGGCCCGTTTCCTCTGCGGCGACGGTGGGGGCAAGCCAAAGCTCGTCTGGGAGCTCTTGCGGCCACGGCGGAAAGCATTCAATTCCCCGGGAAGAGGATGATATGCGGTAGCCATGGGGTGATATTGCAACAACCACGGAGCTGTTTAGTGTATGCTCAAGGATATAGAGCGTTCATCGGAAGAAAATAATACAGACGCTGAATACCCTGTTCGCGTCCAAGGATAGGGAGACCTCTGGGGAGCCAGAGCATACGAAATGGCAAGGGCGAAGGGGTTGTGTTTATACATATCACAACGGATCCTCTTTTGGGTCTGGAGCCCACCCGATGCGATGGATTGGTGGCTAGGCCGGGGAGAGGAGCCGCAGCATGCCAATGCACAATGGTGTAAACAAAGCTCAATCACCCGAAAGCACGGACTCCAAAAACCTATCGGACCTTACATGGTCCCCTTCCCTAGGGATAACGCTTGCAGTAAGGCGCGGGCAATCGAGGCTGGAGCAAGGGAGACACCCGGATCCCGATCCGCAACCTACACTCGCAGGGTGTAAAAGCGAGCCACAGACCAACCATTCTTATGGACAATGTTCCCCGTTCGTGTTGTGAATTCAATTCTCAACCGGGACCAGGGCCTTCGGGCACCCATTCTCACGTACGTCATTGGATTGGCACTTTGGCAGCGACACAACCAGTGTATGACAGTTGCGGAAAGTGCAAGTAGTGCGCTGGCTAGATTCTAAACTCGATCAATTCCCGTCACGCTCCTTTCCTTTCCTAGATAGGTCTCCATCGTTATTAATAGTATCCGCATAGCTGTAGGAAGCCGGGATTAATTCGGCGCAAGAGAAAATTTGCCACTCGGCAGTCATCGACGTGAAAATAATTTGCAATGGATAGAGCGTTTCATCCACATACATCGCAAACCTACTCTAAGGAGTAGACGTTGTTCGGTATTTGGGGCTCAGTCCCAACTACCTGGTAACACAAGGCCGATGTTCCTGCAAATGTGAGTGATCACTTCCGCTTGGACAAAAGTCGACCGCGGAAGTCTTCCAGGATCTTCCACTAAGGCCCTATCAGGTTGTAGTGGCTGTCGATCATGTCGATCCGTCAACAGTATGCTTGGCAGCAAGGTGAGGGCTGTCCAATCGTTAGCATGGTCCTTGAAATATGATTCTATAGTTCACTATCGAGAACGCCATCGCAGGTCAGGAAGGAAGCTTAAATGGTGGCGAAATCAAGCCACACTGTCACAGCTCCTCTCATGCTCTCTGGTCCTATTTTCCTCTTTTTGCAAAGTCATGGTCTCGAGGCTCTAAAGAATACACCAACGGGTGTTTGGGTCCGCATTCCAGCAGACCGTGCAGGTTGCTATGACACACTGTTGACCATTCTTCAAGCTCCAAACTAGATGGCCACAGAGTTGAGACGCGACCTCTATTGGAACATCCAACTGTCGACTCCACCCTCGCAGCTTCTTGGTATAGTGGCTGATTTTCAGAGCCAACGTTGCTACAGGTTATTCTCCGAAGAGGTTGGCTTCATGCATTGGAACATCGTCTCGCAAATCCTTGCTGGCCAGTGTAGTCATGACCCAATGCCTCTATGCCAACTGACGCTCTGTCATGCGCTGCCCTTTTCCTCCTCTTCTTTTCTCCCTTCTCTCTGTTGCCCTCGCTGTGTTTGGCCTCCTGCATTTCCCCCTTAAACCCTTTCGTACATCAGGTTGAGTGCAGCCGGCAACGCCGTCATTGAGATCCGGGAAATCACCAGAGCCTGTAAGCTAAAGTATATTCGCGTACTAGTGGTGTTTATAGATGGGTCCATTTTTTACTCATAAGCGTGTATTTCGATTTAACACCCTCACCAAGATCACCAAGCTGGCGATCGCGTGCATTGACTTTCTATATTAGGCCAGAAGCATGGTTGATTCAACTCGTATTGCTCATAGGGCCGGATCCTTCTGACCTGTCAATTCGCTGGGGTCTACCCCGTGCGACGAGTAGTTTTCCCGGGTCCGCCGGATCGTGATGTATTTGAAAGTCTTTGGCTAGTGTATGGTGGGATGGGGAAGGACAGATGTCCAGACCATTCGGGGAAGCAAAACAGTTGCATGACGCGCATACCAACCATGCAAAAGGCTCCTTGAGTTCTACGGGCGCATGCTGATGGATCCAATAAATTGTGCTCTATGCTCCCTCTGCTCCCAATGCTCATGTTCTGTACCTACATATGTATATGCATGTATATCAAGTATGCAAGTGGTTATGAGCGGCGACGGTCAAGTTCTAGCCTTCCGTGCAGCGCATGGGTAATAAGTACCAAAACTTAATAAACCGTTCGAGCCTTGTCTGCATCGTGAACCAAGATTTCTTCACGGGGAAGGCCGGGCTTGCAGCAGCACGCTGCCGGCCACAAAACTTACACCTGCCTCGAACTGTGAAGGCTTTCCACAGCACTCCACAAAGGCCAAGGTTGCTGCCTACCTATCATCTACCTCTACATGCCCATATATAAACCCGCCCTCTTGTTTTGTTGGGTTGGAGCATATTCCAACCTTGATTTTGAACGTCGGCGACCAGTCACCGAGCTGCAGAGAGAGCGACAACAAAGAGCAATAAACGTAACCTCGGCTGGGATGCGCAGAGAAGTACCCAGGAGGGTGGTTCAGGATCTGCAAGGCACATCAATAGATATGAGACCGGAGCAGGTGGACGGGATTCCTTCCAGTCAATCAGGGCCGGATGATGTTCTGTAGGGCTGCCCTTACTGACTGTCGGTTCTCGTCAAGCCCACTAAGAGTTACATCCCGTTTGACTCGACCTTCGATCGCTAAATCGACTATAGTCAAGAAAACCAGATTGAAAATTGATATTTAATAAGACGGCCAGATGGGGAAAGCGATCAGCATCCCTTGATTTTCATTTTGGTTGATTTTGAAAAAGACATATCATGCATGAGAAGGGAACGGCACGGGGAAGGGGCATGGAGAACAAGAAAATTAATCTTCCGTTCTTCTTCTCATTTCGATCATCATTTCCCGAGATTATCGATACACCCTTGTGCAACGAAGTCCACTATGTGAAGGACCCCCTAACACCGCGTGGTGAGCAAGCCGAATCGTTGAAGTCAAATTGATGGATAAATGGACCGTGTCTGTGCTTCTGTTCAGACGAACCAGATCGGGGACCCAGAGTGGAGAAGATCCGTTGGTTCGTTTCATCCTCCAATCCACCTCAGGTGAACTTCTTTAGTCCAGGGGTTGGGAGCGATCTGATTCGACTAATTCGCGGCCCTGTCGTTCCTACGGAGTCCCTCTCCAAACGTCGATATCTATGGGCCAAAGTAGGTCGCATTGACTGTCAGCGAGAACTTGAGGCATCCATGAGGCATCATAACGATATGAAACCCATCCAGCCAAGACGCACCACCAGCGCATCAGGTGGTGAATCCTGAACCTGGAACCATGGTTTGGTATCGAAAAGTAATTTCAACTCCGACGCAATTCAAAATAGATAGCCCACCAACAGGGTATTCAATGGTAATATTGTCGTTTCAAATGCGCCCCATTGTGAAATCACGCGGCAAAGGACAGGTGTAATTTAGCGGATTGATACCAGTCAGGATAGGGATGATTAAAGAAAGCGAGGGTCATTTATAAAACCCCGTTCTGCGACAAAGCAGAAAACGACTGGATGAATCAATTCCATCATGGAAAAGCGGTTGTTGGTAGTGGATATGATGGGGCCCGTGACTTTGGCTGACTACACATTTTCCCGTGACCCCCACTGACTCTACTTTTCCTCCACGCTTCCTCCCTTAGGTTTTCTATTAATATTTCTTGCGCTGTACGCCGTACGTACAACTGTCATTCCCCACGCAACACACCGATTGGACTATTTCGCCTTGTGTCGGCAGCCATTGAGCTCTGCTCTATGACTGCTACGAGCTTCGTCCGGTGCTCGTGGCGGTCTGAGAGCGAGCTTTAAAGGTAACCAAGCCAATTGATTTGATTCCCAGCCATCGCAATTCTTCACATCCCCGTCGCCTTCTCATTCGACCAGCCACTTGCCTTGCACACTTGCCCACTTTTAGCCCTGCCTTGCCCTTGGAATTGCTCCTTTTTTTTCCAGTCCCTAAAAGAATATCCACATTCCAACGTGCTTAATTGTGTACGTACTTACATCTATCTTACTCTTCAGAGGCCGGTTCGACTTGTGCGCTGGGCTCCCAAGACCTCGGAGAACTTGAATTCTTGATTGATAACCCTCCCACGTCATCGGAATTGTCCACCGACTCATAGACGGCCCCAGTGCCAATTCTCACGTTGTCGCATTTCCCTTCACACCATTCACATCCATATCCAGCGGTGTCTCCCCACACCCACGGCGCATTTGACGAGACCTACGAGATTCACGACCCCTCCACGTTTACGACCGATTTACCGCAACGCCAGCAGCAGGCTGCTTCCAATCCTGCCTCTGATCCTCCCCGATACCCATCACCGCGCCCTCTGAGTAGTCAAGGAAGTACCCGTTCGTTACGGAGAACGTCCCGCTCAATTCGTCAACGGCCGGGATCAGTATATGCTTC
The DNA here is from genome assembly GCF_001204775.2 of Aspergillus nomiae NRRL 13137. NCBI lineage: Eukaryota > Fungi > Ascomycota > Eurotiomycetes > Eurotiales > Aspergillaceae > Aspergillus > Aspergillus nomiae. The sequence continues at coordinate 8,024 of NW_015378614.1, forward strand.
AGGTCGCCCATCTCAGATAGAGCAAACAATTCCCGTACTGGTCCAACCTGTGTCGGACCGTAATAGCGGAGTTGCTGCACTTCGTCCTGCGCTTTCCGAAGCCCGGACAGAGGGATACGACGACGACGCTGACTCGCTAACTGACGATCATCCTCGAGCATCAGGCGAGTCATACTGGCCTCGCAGGTCTACCCGGGTTTGCCCACGTACAGCGTCTGCCATTCTTTGGGCGCTAGAAGAAGCTATTCGAAAACCCCTGCCGTTTACACCGGATTGGGAAGAAGTGAATGCGCCCATGTCTGACTTGGGAAGCGCGACTGGTTCGATTGGCCTCGCAGGCACAGGGCGAACACAAAATGGCGCTTCACGCGCGGCCCATGGCCCTGTCCCCGTTAACACACACCCCCCAAGTGGGGTCCGGACACCGACCGATATCATGAGACAGCGCCGGGACCGAGAAGCTCGCAAAAAAGCGGAACAGGAAGCCAGAGATAGGGAGCAGGAAGAGGCCGAGCACAGGCGGCAAGAGTCACAAGAAAGGGCTCAGGATCCAGCCCAGCCCTATGCTGCTGGCGTTGCGGGTAATCGACCTTCACAGCGGAGAGCAGGTCCCACTGCTCCCGCGGGGGCTGACATTCAGCCGGAATCTCGTACGACACAGCAGCCTCCGGGAATTCCAGCGGCGGCTCAACGGCCAGACTCCCAGGCTCACGGTCAGGCTCCGATGCCACACGCCCACCCCAGGCAACCTGGGCCTTCGGCACAGCACAATCCCCAGCAGCCACCAACAGGCTCGACTGGCGTCCAAAAGCAACCAGCACAAGCTCCAAATCAGCCTGGCACTTCCCAGGCGCAGCAGCCACCACGACGTGTCGGTTTTCCTCACGCTTTTGAACGGTGGGAAACGTTATCCTCCCATTGGGAAGGCCTAACTGGCTACTGGATTCGAAAGTTGGAGCAGAACAGTGAGGCTTTAGAACGCGACCCCATTAGCCAACAGATGGCCCGTCAGGTGACCGATCTCTCCGCTGCTGGTGCCAATCTTTTTCACGCCGTGGTGGAACTGCAGCGTCTGCGGGCATCATCCGAGCGAAAGTTCCAGCGGTGGTTCTTTGACACCCGTGCAGAGCAAGAGCGATCCAAAGAACTCCAGGCCGATTTAGAGCGACAGGTCCGGACTGAGAAACAATCGCGGACAGAAGCAATGGCTGCGTTGCAGAAGGCCGAGAGTGACAAGAGTCGCGCGGAGTCGCTGCTCAAGGAAATGCGCCGGGAACTTCAAATATCCAAGGAAGAAGCCCGTCGTGCGTGGGAGGAACTTGGTCGCCGTGAGCAAGAGGAACGGGATCGAACGAACTCTCTGCGCAACGGAGAGCCCACCTTGGTTGGAGGAGTGCAGGTGGTGCCGATGATCCAGGGCCTCCCTTCTCGGTCGAACACCGCGAACCATCCATCAGGGGGGCAGGGAAAGTCATCCGAAGGTCATTACTATGAAGAAACGCCCGGGTCACCTACAGAGACCGATCCATTCACGGAGGGGCAGCGGCCTTATCAGGAATCTGACAGCCAGCGCTATGCTCCCCGACAACCGCACACATCAGCAGCTGCAGAACCCTCGGGGCAGTATGCCGGGAATTACTATGAACACGATGGCGAGTACACTGGCCGCCCGGCATCTGAGAACGACAACCGCTCCTATGATCCGAGCGCAGCTAGCAGTGAGCCTGGCGATGACGAATATGGCGGATATCGCCGTACCCAACCTCAGCAAGGGCCTTCCATCGTTTACCCACGTCCTATGTCCGAGGAAAGCGACGACTATGAGCGGGGATCCGTGGAGGATGAAGGGGGCTATGTGCCTAGCACTATGCCGCCGACCACCTCCGCGCCTTATAGCCAGGGCTCTGTAGATTACAGTGGCTCCGGATGGGGAACTACCTGGGACTCTGTGACCCCCCGTCATCGCCATCCCACCCGACTCAGCGATGTTATGGAAGAGGAAGAACCTCGAACTACGCCTAGCCGTGCAAGTCGTGCCAGCCGTGCCAGCCAAGCCAGCAGAAGTGTACACTAGACCAGTTCTGCATATGGTTTCCCAGCAGTCAGTACATACCGAATTGGTGGTTGACAAAAAGCCGTTCATCCCTTTACGTGTCTTTTCTTTTCCTGTATACCTCGTTGCTCTCCATGAGAAGACCAGTGTTATACACCTGTCATTGACTTTTTTTTCCTTGCCTTTTTCCCTTGCATTTCCTATTGCCCTAGTTTCTGGTTTCCTTATATCCGTTGATTACCCTGTTCGGCATTATTTCATCATTCGGTAGCAGCATTTGTTCTCGCGAGACCGGTGTGTCATACGATGATATCCAAGTACTTTTCTAGGAAGCTTTTATTCGGAGCACATTCGCCCAGGACTCCAAGCGAAGAGCTGGATTAATTACTGTAATTTTACGCTTCATGAGCTCGGTTTCACCCCATGGATATACGTTTGTGTCATGTCATTAGAGAATGGTCCATAGAAAGACATACTGTTATTGCGACTTCTACTCGATTTTTTCTACATCTAGCATCACGGTTTTGTAGTAGTGTGGTGTTTTCTTCCAGTTGTTCGTCGCAATGATTGCAAAGGTAGTGTGTGTTGAATATATATTTGCACCAAACAACATAGCATGCTATACTAACAGCACCTCCATTCAGGTGAATTCAAAATATATATTCTTTCCGGTGGTAACACATTATTCAGTTGTGAAATGACCATACTTAAATCAGTTAGACTAGCATGATAACTCTACACAGACGATATCGGAACAGCGGGCGGACCGAATAAGTTCCATTTGTGGACTCCATACTCTTCTGGGTAGGTAAGATTGGCTGCAGTTCCTCTACTGTCTCTTTTGGTGCAGTTGGGAAAGCTACCAGGCGTTCACCTCTGATAGCACATGCCTGCAGTTTTTCGTCACTTGCGGTTATGATAATGCATGGGTCAGTGTGCGGAGTACTGGCTAAGACATCTTATCTGTCGCTATTTCGAAAGGAGTTAAACCGAAAATAAAGATATCTTTTTGGATATCGGGATCTGGTTGGTAGCTGTATTATTATTTACTCCCTTCCGCGCTGAAATCATTATCGAGTTGGTTTTGGGTCCGGGTCGTAGATCGAGAACCCGCCCCCGGAATTAAATCACTGGGGTTAGCGGGTTCCCCGTACTACTAGCCTAACTAGTGTAGAGACCAGCCAGCTGTATTAAGATCAAACCTCGATCTGTGACAGTCCCAAGTCTATTTGATCCTTTCAAGTACAGTCAGTTGTCGATATTCCCGAAATATAATAAACTTTGTTAAAGAGTCGACTTGCTGTACAGGATCTCGAGATATTCTATACATATCAGAAATCAAATATCAGAGTTGAATATTGAACTATACACCGCTTAAGAAAAAACATCAAGCCTAATATCTAAAAAAAAAAAACAAAAGGACTACGCGTGCTACAGAGGCCCTGCCAATTGTCTTCTTCTGGCAAAGCTGTACAGCGAAAATCTCTTCTGAACCTTGAGAGTGCAGTAGAGGACTTCAACCGGAGGGAGCAAAGTGGTGAGAGAAGTAAGCGTGCAGGTCAAGGGCAGTGAACGAGGACGATCAGGATTTGTATGCTCTAGCCATGAGAACTTCCGCTTTCAAATGCTTCACGCAAAGAAGCATCGTATTGCTCTTTATCCTTCACTTTTTGTTCAATAAACTTAAAGGTATTGAATGTCCAGTAGGGCATAGTGACTTGCCAGAAAGCTGGATCATCGTGAGCCTTAGAAAACCTCGGTTGAATGAAGTCATAAAAGATTTTGAACAACGCCGTAGGACGACTGAGCGCAAGAGAACACCAAAATGTTCCTCTCTCCCATCCATGCTGAAAAATAGGATAGAGACGGACTGGTGGCTGAATTTTCATCTCTTCCTCTGCGAATGCCTCCATGAACTCTTGGTGAATAAGTTTCGTAGTTGTCCAGGCTGATCAAGTCAATAGCCTGATTCGTCAACCAGTACGGAGGATGAATCATCTCCACTGGCAGAGAGCATGCCCACTCGAGATCTATCAGGCACTTGATATTCCAATCGTCGTCAACAAAGATACTAGTCTGGTTCAGACCAGTGAGGTTGAGAATGAACGGGCCGTGGCAGAGATCACGGCGGAGTAGGTCCCAGCTTCGCAACGAACTTTCTCATCCGCATTGCCTGGACAGCAGTTCTCCCCAATCCGGTACGGCAATAGAAATCTGATCATCAGTTGTTTCCCAGGATCCCGCCCTTAGCCATCAACCTCAACTCGGATGCAAACATTGAAGCTGCCATGTATCCATTCCTCAACGTCAACAATATGACACGTGTCGGCAGAAGGGAGGTTGAGATGATGGGCCACGATTGTATCGATAAGTTTGCGGTTTCGATACAGATAGATAAAATATCGAACCTTCTAATCCCTGTATCCCAATTAATACAGAATATTAGAGTCTTGTTCCTTTGCGGCGGCGTATATGATCTCGCCGCGAAGTAGGCGACGTTTCAGCATAGCAGGTAAATCATGGTCCTGAGCCATTCTTCGAAACGGGTATCTTTGTTGAGGGGTGAAGAGTTCGAGACAGGACGAAAATAGTCAACAAGGAGCGGATACAATCCGATCGTTGGATAGATGTGAGACGCAAGGTCCGTTGGGTAAACAATTTTCCTATTCGAGGAGTTAACCAAGGATTGGCCCGGGGACGGACAATCTCATCACTACAACAACATACGCTGGTTCTGTATGGTAATCCGAATATCTCATAAACTCCCGTCGATACTGGACAATGTGCCCATCTCATGGGCCCATGGGGCCAACCCGTCATACTTTCTATATCGCGGGCAAGGATGTCGACTGGAAATGAGCTAGATATCTCGGGGTACTAGTAAGCAATCGTCACTTGGCGCCCTTTGAAGTCGGGTGTATCTTGAACGGTGGTGGCTAATAGACTGCCGCACTGCTCAGGAGCGCCAGCATAATCATGTAAAGTAGGGTCAAGCCCAGAGACGGGTCTTGATGATGAGTATATATCTGTCCCGACTTGTCATGTTATCAGTGCAGAGGACGCGTTTCTAGAGGGTCGAAGACATTGTATGATATCTGCAATATTGACAACGCCGAGTATTTTGATCATGGCAGTGATCATACTCTTCCAAGGAACCCGAGAACGTTGTCGGAACTGGGCGATGTGATCCGCAAGATGATCCGGGAGAGCGTGCACTGTGAGTGATATGTTGGCTTGCTGTATTTCGTCCTCGATCATGTTTCAGCATCGAAACTTTTGCTTGCAATTCTTGTACCTGTACCTGATACACCGTTAGAGGTATAATCTCAACTTTCACCGTCCTAGCTATGTATACCAGAAACATTCCCAAAGCCTCACAGGAATGTCTATATAGTTAACTCATCCCTATCTCAAAATACTCCATACTATGCCTGAATATCTGGGAAGGTGTCCCGAGCAAATGACAAACATCATTCAACCGCACAGTATTACCGGTCACTCACATTCATCAACCCTGCGACAGAAAGGTAAAGCTGTCATGGAAACTTAAGACAAGGGTCAGACTTCCTATCTCCATCCCTTAATCCCTCGATTTACCATACCAGATCACTTAAGGTTACGCACGAACCCAAGGGCATGGCAGGAAGGTTCTCTTCGACGTTTACCCGTCATTCTAAACGTCAAACCATAACCTAATTACGCTGGGAGCGAATGCCCGACTGGCGGGTGAAGTTCCCGGAGTTTGAAGTAACGTCAGGCATAGCTAATCTACGCAAGGGTACCTAGATTATCCCCTCCCCCCGCCCCCCCATCGTAGGAGTTTGGCTCGTTACGTTGATCAACATGTTTACTTGGGCGTCGTTTGTCAATCTACCTTAGGAGATGTTTAGATATGTGGCGTTTTTGCGTGGTAATTCAGGATCTTCAACATTTGAAGGCAAAGGGTATTGACTACTAGAGAAATTGGTCTTCTGAAAGGAATGAACTATAGTCAATACAGGAAATTAGACGGCCAGTTCTCCTCGCTTAGACGAATTGAATTCTGTTTAGTCTAAGTTTTCTGGGAAGGTTCTTCCTTATTTTCCCTCTATCCAGCCTCCTCCATGGCAACCTGCCATGGAACGAACATGTCCCCCTTTACATACCAGCATTTCGGCCGGAAGATGGATGAAGGGAACCGACGCAAGGAGAGAAAACGGAAGTATCCGTCTAAGATTACTTAATGCGGTTACATCCAGTCCTTGTGGCCAAACATCAGACGAAGTGAAAAGTGAGGCCGAGGAGAACTCCGGAAAAGATACGAGAGGGCATCTAACTTTTCGCATAGGAGAGGTCACATTACCCCGTAAACTGTGGTTCACGCGTCGGCGGTCCGCCGGTTAGGGTGGCCCCGACGGCGAGCTTATTGGGGTTATACTATGGTCTAGGCACGTCTGGGCCCGCCTGGGGATCTAGTCGACGAACTTCGGTTCGTTTGCATAAGTTTTGTAAATGGGGTTAGTGCCGTTGAATTGGCGTGCTCGTGTCAGGTATAGCCCATGGACACCCTAGATGGAGGCCCTGCGGTAACTATGATGTCTTGGAGGAAATAGAGAGGTTGGTGTGGCAATCCGTAAATCAGTATAGAATTAAATACATTAGTAGGTATATTGAAGGTATAAACGATCGACAATATATCGGTGTATCCGAGATGTGGTATCAAGCCCTTCATGCTACCCAACGCCGTGCTAGAAATATATGACCCGATCATCAAATACAAATATTCGCTCCCCAGGAACGCCAAACAATCCTTGCTTTTATTTCGTGCTTTTAGGAAGAACATCACTTCAATGTCTGTAATCCCCGCTTCAGAATTCGGACTTGATCAAACGAGCTGCAGTATTCCTGGAGGGAGTTGAGCGCGTCCTTATCCAGCCCTTTGTAACTGCCCCATGGGCTATTGCTAGACGCGCTCGACGGTCTCCGGGGCGAGTTCCGGTGCGACCGCGTTGAGGTCTCTCGAGAAGACTTGTGTGTTGTGTCAAATTCAGTCGCAGGAGGTAGGATTAAGGGATGGTCATGGTGTGACATCGGCACCGGCAGTGTCTTCTCCGGTGGAGAGCTTGCAGTGGATTCCGAGTCGTGTATGGGTATGGGCTGGTAGTTCTTGGAGTAGGTCACGTTGTTCAGTGTTTGGAGGTTGTTGGTTAGAGTATTGCCGAGCAGGGAAGACATGGTGTCTGCAGCAGCTGAAGCAAAAGAGAATATGTAGAGACTAAGGCCTCGGAGGACTTGAAGAGATTCAGTGTTATACAAGGTGTGTATTAGACAATATGTGTAAATGCATACAAATTGATGGGATCTGAAAAACGTCCTACTTGAAGGCACTTATATAACATTTTTCAAACCATAGCGGACATTGAACCTCGTATACGCCACGGTGGCGGCCGAATGAAATACATGACCTTGACCCCTTCAGTCCCGGTTGAAAGGGAAGTTATGGATCGGATAGCCGAGCTGCAGGATGTAGGTGTCATGTTCTAGTTCCACGGATCAGAATGCAGGGTGAGATGTGGGAATTCCGTCTAGGCCACATGGGGGACATGCCGCCGACAGCGTTGTTTCTTGGTCGACTCTGCGTGGCCCTGGATGGCGCCCAATAAGGGATATGTTTTACTGTCAACCTTTCTCGGGTGAAATATATAGCCTGAGAGACACCTTCCAAGACGGGTATGAGCTACGAATCGGACAAAACTTCTATGCCTGCAGCTTGGAACATTCTTTCGAAGGGAATCACTTCCAGGCCTGCAATAGGGTTTATGACAGGCAGAATCTGGACCCCGGAATCGAAGTCAAATTCCCCATGTCACCCAATTGGCCAATCAAGCAGTCTTGGGCGAAAACTTGGGACGTCCCGTATTTTGCTGTTGGCACCGTGTCGTACCGAACCAAAGGGTGGATTTATCCACTACTTGTCAACGGCCCGAAGATGGGCCCGTTATCAAGGGTGAGTAGTAGGTGAGATCGACTTTACAGTGATCAACCCCAGAAGATTGGAAAATGGATTCGAATTGTTAGCAGTGTTTACTTTTACAAACTGATTACACTGAGTGTGGTTCGTTCTTTTGATGGAGGAGGTCGTGCCACTTTCTAAACACATTATTGGGATCGAAGGTTCTCTTCAGCTGCTGCAACCGCTCCAAGTTCTCGCCAAATAGCCTCGCAGCACTGATATTATGCCCTATTCAATGTCAATCACTGCGTTGTATCGATCGGCGTCAACATGAGTGACGCCACCAGGAGGACTTAAAGACTATTGCTAGCTCTCGGTGGGGGGTCACTGTGGACTTACCAGCATAGTTGGCATATGCGGCTACGCGATTTTCACCCTCCTCACGGGATCCGAAATTCGCGATCTTGGAGATAATGCCTTGCTGCTCTGTCAGCATCTTCTGGTCGAGATCTGGATCCTGCCAGCAGAAGATCGAGCCAACATTGTAGTACCGGCCTCGATTAGCGCAAGCCGTAGCATCCAATGGTACTGCAATGATGTGAGTATATGGCAGCAGCTCAAACATGAGTACACTATTTCCCACTCGCCTCCAGCTTCTCATTACCCTGTCGAATTGGCTGTATACATCGTGTACAAAGTCGGTGTCAAGTGGCGGGGAGATATTGGTCCCGTTGATGCTTTTGCGGCCCTCTGGAGACGGTTCTACATTAGCCACCGCGTTGAGTTTCGTATAAGACATCATATCGGTTTGCGATGCAGCAGGGCCAGCTGACAGGAGGGGTTCAAAGAAGTCTTCTGCCTCTTCGCGGGTGCCATTATAGAAAGGAATGACCAGGATAGCAGTCTCCGTCATGAACGGAGGCGCCGTGAACCCAAACATGAGGCCGCTGTTCTCATCCATGCGACGGTGGAATTCATTGGCGAAATCCACAATCTTTGGCAGCTTATCTGGTGTAAAGTACAGAGCTCCCCCGAATACGTGATGTTTCAGATCATACGCACGAAAGACAAGCTCAGTCACCACACCGAAGGCTTGTCCGGCACCTCGGGCCGCCCAGAAAAGCTCTGGGGAAGTAGTTTCCGACGCTTCGACAATGGAGCCATCTGCGAGTACCATCCTAACACTCAGGAGGCTGTCCATGATCAGACCGTACCTCCCTGTCAGCCATCCGTATCCTCCCCCCAGTGTCGACCCCGCAACGCCAGCATGACTTGAAGT